>NC_091825.1:89950000-90250000 GCF_038994185.2 Dermacentor albipictus
GAGATTTTTTTTTGCCACTGGAAAGGTAACATATGTAAGGGCTTCTTGCTAAAGAAAACATTAGCAGATTACTTTTTGATGACAGTAAACTAACTATTTCTTGCTTTTACGCAAAGAGAAGACTGAAAAAAAAGAGGACTTAAACAATGCGATCTTCTTTACTAATGAAAAAGGACGGCTCGCTGTGTCTTGTGGTTTTTGAAAAGAATCGGAAAATAATAGCAGTGAATTCAGGACTAGTTTTTATGGTTGTCTGTGCTACTGCGATTGGAAAATTCCCTCGGGCTTGGCGAGACCGTCTCTGATACACAGCTGGGTATTTCATTGTGTCGTGACTAAAGTGCACTTCAACTTTTTCTTCTTCCATCAATATTTTTCTTCCTTCCTCTTCCCCCATTGCCGAGCAACCAGCCGGGCTCAGTCTTGGTTAACCCCCTACTTTTCATTAATCTCTTTTTCTCTCTCGCTCTCTTAAAGAGTAATTTACTTGTGCTGCTTCTTTAATTGCAGCCACACCCCGGCCGAGACATAACCGCCCCAGCTAAAAACCGCCCCAGCTGAAAAGTGCGCCTTCGCTTGTTTAGGAAAGCTACGTGCGCTGCATTAACAACGGTTTTTAAATAAAGCAAAGTGTCTTAGCACTCCATCGTCGTTGCGAGAAATGAGGTTTTCTGACCGAAAAACCGAAAGTGATTCCATTAGACCCGGCGGAGAAACAGGGAGCCGTAAGGTAAATGACGAAGCAAGATAAATTTTTTTAGCCTTGACGCAAATATGTTTAAAAGGGCATTCGCTAACAGGGTATCCCAATGAAGGAGGTGACTTCAAAAGTGAATATACATCTCTAATGCGCTTAGCATTTTTCAGGGACTAACCGAGATTTTTTTGTGAATGTCTGAAACGTTTCCCTGGGCCAATCCCGAAGATCGTGCAGTCTGACACAGCGCTAGAAACAGCAAGGTGGTACCACCGGTGGTCTTTGTGGTACCGTGCGGCATTGGTAGGGCATAGCGGTAAGTGTAGCGCCATTCATTACTCATAGTTCAACATTCTGGCACAAATAACCGCTTCCCAAATCACGATAAACGTATTGTTGAGTAGCAACTGGGGTTGGTTCTTCCTAAATTTTTGTGTGTGTATATGACAACGTGACAATATCTACATGGCACTGCATGGTGCTTGGAAAACCAATGACTTTACAAATTTGTGTCTGAGCTGCTAATAAGTGATGGAAATGTACGTGCGCTAGCTGAGCGAAAATTTTTCAGGAGAGAAAAATGAACACAAGTGGGGAATGCCCCAAGTAGTTCCGCAGCTGGAGAGCCGTATTTAGTGCTATGATGGACAAGCTTCTCAATGATCGCACGGGGCAAATAACTATTGTTCAGCAAATTCCCGTTAATTAAATACTAATGACTGGCTTTTAGACAACCTACGAATTTTTATTATTGGCTCAAACAAAGCAATTTCTTTTCGTTTTGTCAGGCTCACATTTTCGCATTCATTTAGGCAATGTGAAACTCGGTGCTATCCCACTCATCCAAACACACAACATTGTGCCTGCCCCTCGTGATGTGCTGTTTCCTTTCTTTCTTCAATATTGTCAAGCGCCATGAAGATATGTCAGAAATTTTATTTGCTGTAACTAATGTGTTGAAGATCATTCTAGATGAGGCTTTTCTGCTTGCTTCTACGACTTTCAGAAGCGGCTGCCGCTGCGAGTGGATAGCGCAGGGGACTAGATTGGCAAGACCGATAGTCCTCAATTCGAAAGGGAGTATTATGATTGTTAGAAATTCAGTTCTAGAACATTTCTGACAAAAGATGTATGTGGCAAAAAATAAGTTGGCCTGGCTACCTTTCCGGCGTAAACAACTTGAACGGACGCAACAAGCTTCCTTACTTTACGTACAGCAGTAGATATGAAGGGCTTTCCTTGGTCCGGTTTTTATTGATGAACAAATAATGAACACAGCTGTCACAAGTATTCAAAATAAACAATGCGGGATAGAGATGGTCCAGAAAGAATATACTATCTCCATTGTACGAGCGTATTGCAGCAAAACGTCGGTAACATGAAAAAATAAACGCGTTTTTTTTTTTGTCGAAGTGAAAGCTTCAAGGCTGATTCTCTGTATTAGCTGAATGCAGCCTCAAGATTTAAAATTGTGGTGTAAAGAAGGTACACTGAAATTTCTATAGAATGATATGATATTAATGCGACATTTTTTCTACGCTACCAATGTGGTAGACGACACACACGATTACACCAAAGGGGACCTGTGAACATATGAGACTTTCATACGTACCTTTGCTGATTTCCTCGTTTTTTTACCCACTAGAATACTTCAGCAGTTATTTCAGAAAACTGTTTTATCATATTTCAGCCGTCCCATTTGAAAGCATATTTGATGAAGTTTTCAGCGGTTTAGTGTTATTGAAGAATATGAAAGCTCAACCTTCTCCGCATTGCAATTATAAATGTAGCGGTGATGCTTGGTAAACGGGGAACTCCCTATTGACTGAATATGACCAATTTCTTTAAAGTAAGATCTTTACCTTGACATAATATTAGCCTCAATGTAAAAAGAAGGGACAGCTTTTATTAGGCTGAGACCATCCTCTGTCAAATTTTCGCAACCCCAGGCGATACGACGTTTGGCCAGAAGTGTGCGCAAGGCAAGCATATTGCGGTGCAGTGACGACAAAGTTCTATTTCACTTTTGAAGGAAAAGCACATCCTCGAAAAAAGAAATTAAAACAATATTGAAAGCTTGTGAAACGTCTGCGCCAAGGTTTGCGAGGACAGCAGATATTTCGAGGGTGTCAGGAAGGGCAAAGAATAGCGACTATCTAAATAGAGAGGCCGAACGTAGGTGCAGAAGAGGGGCAGTGTCAGTGTGTAATGTAGGTTTCGTTTCTTTGCGTTTCTCGATTTTTACCCGCCTTCTGCGGATAATGTGATTGCACGCTGTCCGGCTAAATTCGCGCAGTGCATTCGCAGACAGCTGTGTATACCCGCTAAAGGCTCTGAATGAAATTACTTCTCAGGGGAACCCTACAGCACGATGAAGCAGGCAATTTAACCTTTTCTCTTTGCCACATTTGCATAATTGCAAGCATAGAAGCAGCCTTCTATTTTCCCGTTAAGTCTTCATTGGACTTCGCCAGAGAATCTCTAAGGAACATATGTAATTCCTAGCTGCCAGTGTACATTGAAAAAGATATGAATGTTCAAAGGAAAGAGAAGTGAGTCGGTGGCGTAGCATTCGCTCCACGTTTTCCGCTGTGGAAGTAGAAATCTTGTTTCCACGTGCAGTTCTTCTCCGCGTATTTATTTGAGTATTTCTTCTTTGCGCATTTTCTTCTCGCTTTGTCTCGGACTCCCATCTCCCGCCTGCTCGCATTATCCTTCTGGTCGTGTCATTTTGGTTGGTGCCCCGCTCGGTCTTCCACGGCAAACTTGTTCTTGCTCACGGTACCGACTGACGTTTGCTTAAAAGCTGCAAAGGGAGTTAGACAATAGTTGGCACGCACACAGTTTAACTGTCCAGCTTCTTTAGCTTTAGAAAACGGAAGAACGACGGGCCGTTGAACTAAATGAAGATGTCCTCATCCGTGGGTAACATGTTAAGGAAGCCCGGAGTGGATCCACTTTGTGTTCGCCGTCAGATCGCAAGGCTCAAATTCCCAGACTCAATAAAGCTTGGCAAAACAAGTTTTCCCAAGCGCTACGTGCAATATTCAGGCGCCGAACACACACACACACACACACACACACACACACACACACACACACACACACACACACACACACACACACACACACACACACACACACACACACGCACACGCACACGCACACACACACACACACACACACACACACACACACACACACACACACACACACACACACACACACACGCACACACTCCCCACCGCCATCATGCTGCCCCTAGAGCACTCGTGTCTCCTGCTCTCATATCGCATTTATTCACTGGCCGCATTGCGATGGCATCGCCACGGGTTGCACGTTCTGGCCCAAACAGGCGCAGAGGTTGTCACTTCCAGAATCGCCTGGGACGTAACAGCAATGATCGATAGCGCACTTAACGACGCTGGCACTGACGGGTGGATGCCGCCCCGAGGCTGTTGCGCATAGGTGAGGATAAACGTGGAAGCATTAGGAGGGCGACGCTGTCTTGGGTGCTTTCTCTTTTGTTCTCTCATTTGCGCTACAAAAAGTCATTCCTTCTTGCGTCGGAAAGGTGATGGCCAATGATGGCGGATGGATGAGTGCTCATATGCATTTTTGCTGAGCGGTTATGCATACTCAAAACGATGGGGAAAAGAGGAGCCATCCTCGTTCAGGCCCCCTTCCCTGTCGAACCAATTCAAAACTATATGAGCTGAGAGTTTTCTCAAAGCCATGGCATAAACAGCTCCTGACGCAAAATTGAACACGAATATTTTCGTCTTTGTCGAGTTTTATTCAACAAAGGAGCACTTTCATCGCGGCGGCGACACAAGTGCCAAATGTTGGCGCCTTATATATAATATTGGAATAAAGTTTACTTAATGTTCAAAACAAAGCACTCATATTTTGTACACTACGAACTCTAATATGTATTTTTTCTTCTCCTCATCCGTTAGAGTCGTTTTTCAGTCTAGAATGTGGTTATCGCACTGGTTTCTTTTTTCAAGCCAGAGTGTTCATGGAACAAACATTATACGAAATGGAACAGTCAATGTGTTGAAGATAATTAAAAAATTTAATGCTATAACTTCAACGTATTTACCTGAGGAAGAAAAAGTAGAAATATTTGGGAAACAAAACACCTGAACTGCACAAGACTGGAGAAATGCGCGAGTCTAAGTGCATTCATCATGTAGCGGCTTCCCACGGACGCGGAAAGGAGGGGCGAAGAAAACACTGCATGTTAAATGAAGGCTCCATGGAGACACATGAAAAAATGTGTATTTAAATAGACACTAAAGAAAAACAGTAAATCAGTTGGGACAGACAAAGTATTCTTTACAATCTACGGTTTCGTTTATTTCGCGCTAATTTGTTGGTTATTGCAAAAGAAAATGAAGGCCAAATATATATCTGTTCTCAATTTCACGTCGATGTTTCAGCCCCAATACCCCATTGCGGCGTCACGGAGTGAAACAATTTTTTTTTTGTAGTTTGACAATTGTAGGTCAATAGATGTTCTTACAACTTTCTAAATTCAGTCTTCTGCTCTCTTAGAATGCATTCTGTAGTTCATCTTTACCAATGAAGCTTTAAACTAGGCGTAAGCGAACCCCGTGAAAATCTATGACGTCACCACGTGCAGTTGCGGCAACTTCAAGGTAGCGTCGTCCACGCTCCTTGACTTTTGTTGTGCCCTTTCATGCTTAGCAACTCAAGCCGCTTCTCACGGTAAGCGTGGCTTTTCTTGCTTTTGTAGGACGGTAACGTATTAGCAGAAATCACATAATTATTTCTTTTATTTAGTGCCGACTAAAGCGCAAACCATTATATATACATTCGTTCACAGTATTGCGTAGGTGTTATCCTGACAATTTTTTTATTGTTCTTGCTTGGCCCGTTCCAATAAGTATATATCTACAGGTGTCTGTGCTGAACCTTAGTTGAAACTGCCTACGTCGCACCTTCTTTGCGTGTCCACACCTGCTCTTTGCGCTCGCACATGAAGAATACGTCAACATTTTAGTCAATCGTGAAGGTGACACCGCTGAAAGCCGCGACATAGCAGCGTATAATATGCGCTTCCTCGGCTCAAAACGAAAAAAAAAAGAGAAGTGGTTGAGAAGTCCCGCCTTTCTTTTATTCAATTTCACAAAAATTGGCGACAAGAGAAGGAACAGTGTAGGCCAGCGTTCCGTTGGTTAAAATAGCGGTGCTGGCACTTGTTTTGCAAGAATATGGCACAAGTTCCGAAGCCAAGAAAGTTTGGGTCTAAGATTGCCGGATGTTGTTTAAGCAGTACATAAAGCACATTGGGAAGAGAAGCTTCGCCAAGAAATTAAACAGATGATAGAATTACCCGTATAACTAAACTAATTCAAAGAAGTACGCAGACGAGAAATTAAAAACTCGTACGTAACACTGCAACTGAAAGGACTTGCGATGACAAGTTCGTGCTGCTCTTGCATATACCGCTGCTGATGTACGCGCCTATCACACGCAATCACGTGATCACGAATCGCCACAGCAGGAGCATGTCGATAAGTTTGCGCTGGCAGGCCGGAGATACTGCGCGCCTTTGTAGAACCTCAGTGTTTTGTTCCGCGCGGTATCGTGGCCTCATCTAGAACACACCCGGCGAAGGACGGATGCTGTCTGGAAAACTTAAATGCATATTGTTTGCTCAGTTTCTTTCAATTTGTCTTTTTTCTTGCACGATTAGACATATGGCAAGGTAGATGCCACTTATAAGGTTGCGCGAACAAGTGAAAACTCTAAGTGGAGCTTGCTATCTCAAGTGAAATTTTGCATGATTACTTACGTTGTTGGCACGTATGACAGACAACGGCTTCAGACAGGAGGCATCAGAAGAGCAGTGCAAACGTAAAATTTAACTTCGCATCCCAATCAAAATAACCGTGATAAACCACACCTCAGAGCCGAAGAATAAGAGGAAATGCATCCGAGGTGTTACCGCGGTGTGAAAGAGACAAGACTGTTTTATAATTATCAGTAAGAGGGCTCTATCATTAAACGAAATCGACCGTTAGAGTCTAAAGCTTCACACTAAGGAAGCGGTACAGTTTATTTGTCACGATCCGCCCGGGTTCGTGAACGAGGGAGGGCTCGAGGCACCATCCGTTAGACAGACGCTCCACAGCGTGGTGGTGACGAATGATGACTGACCGCCGAGCAGCTGTGCTCGTCGGTGTTTATTGGGTGCGGTGACCAATGTTGCCTAGCGAGCCTGGCAGGCCACCAAGCCTGGAGGGCCAACGAAGATTATGCCCAAGGGGCGCAACATGCTTGTAACAATATTAAACAACCAAACATCAGCAAGACACGAGACGTGTCAAGCCGTTACGGAAACCAAAGTGTATAAAGTTATCACATTATCAACACAAAAATTAAGCGAGGTCATGGGCAAATGAAGAAATGAAGTGTTCACTGGATAAGTACGAAGATGGTCTTGCCGGAGTCCCATCCAGGAAGGCATCAGCAGACTGATGCAGGGGCCGAAGGAAAGAGTATGATCTCGTGCAGCCGATGTGCTTTGCAGCCCACCTTGCTTTCGAGAAGTTGTCAGCGCCCGACGTCCTCAGCTTCTCCAAAATTAAGGCCCACAATGATAGAGTGCGATTCCTCGGGGTCCAGGACCAGGCATCCAGCAGCCCACACTTTCGTTCCTCGTCGCTCTTCCAGCGCTCGTCAAACTCGTCGGCGTCATAACCCTTTTTTATTGCTCCCTCTTCTTCTTCTTCTACTCGTTCTTTTATTCTTTCCACATTCCCTTCCTCGAACATGGCGGTTGAGATGTCCACTAGTGTATAGACAGTTACCGTAGTTTTCCTCAGGTTATAACCTGTCCTCCTGCTTTGCACCATGCTCGCGCACTTCACGCATCACAGATACATCGCTGCAGGTTAACCAGCTGAGAACTATAAACACGGGTTGCCTACACAAAACATGCCTACGCATAGAATGTTGAAACGCCTAAGACAACGTTTCAGATTCAGCGAAATGCTTTGCTTCTCGATGTTGTTTTGTTTCTTGTGCACATGTGGTTGCCCGGCAGCAAAAAACCCTTAATGCTTTTCCTTCTATATATACTTACACTTCTATTATTTAATTAATCTTGCGCCTTGCATCTCTCGGGTGGTCAGAAAATGCCAAGCACGCCGGAAAGTTTATGGCCGACCAGAAAACGTTGCCCTTGGCTATCTCACGAAAAAGTGTGTTCACAATACTCTTCGTAGAAGAGTCTGCAAACGAGGTTTTAATGGCATACTCAGATCGATTTTCCACTGCGCTGATGCTTCCAAGCAAGGAGTCCGAGCCAGCTGGTCCCAACTACCGCTTGTAGCTCTCCCAAGAACAAGTAATTATCTGTTTTTCAGAATTTTACCCCATGCAAAAGTACCCGAAAGGTTTTCGTCCAGGTCATCTAAGCGATAGCTTAATCTTAAACCACTTAGTATAATGAGTTCAGATTTCAACGCCAAAATTTAAAACAAAAACTTAGCAGTACACCGCTTGCAGCTACGCCGCTGACCAAATCTCACCAACGGTGCGGTGTACTGACCCGGTAATACTGACGGGGAGATAGCCAGCACTACTTGAACGTACTGTGCTTCCTAAAGAGGAGAGGGAATACACACACACGCCCGTGCACCCGCAAGCACATATACACACATACACAAATAGAAAAAAAGAACACGGAGGGGGTTGATTATGCCATGCAAGCAAATGATACAGGGTACAAGAGATGAGGCGTTCTTCTGATGCACACTTGCACTCCCATATGAGATGCTTCATGGTCGGGCTTACACCAGCACTTCGCGCTGAAGAAATAATTTTCGGTATTGTTGATGTTTCACTGCCATCAGCCGATTGTATTATGAATGGTCGTCCTCTGCTTGGTCTGTACGATACCATAAACGTTGAATATTCTGTTGCATGGTAGCTACGCATATTATTCATACTAAGGTCACATGAAAAGAAGTGTTAGGTATTATTACTTCGTGCGAAAGGTATTATGTATTGTCAGGTTCACGCGAAATACCTTTTGAAGCACACGGACTACCCGGGTGTGATCTACAAAATACCATGCGAGCAATGTCACGTGTCGTACATTGGCGAGAGTGGAACTTCTAAACGTCAGTTGAAATTAAGCATGAATGACGTCGCAATGAACGACAATCTTGTGGGCATCATTCAGGAGTGTGCAATGGAAGTCGGTGGTAACTCCGTTAGGCAGGATACCAGTAAACTATCGCAGGAGACGAAAGATCTGATCAAGAAACGCCAATGTATGAAAGCCTCTAACCCTACAGCACAGCAAGAATAGAACTGGCAGAACTTTCGAAGTTAATCAACAAGCGTAAGACAGCTGACATAAGGAAGTATAATATGGATAGAATTGAACATGCTCTCAGGAACGGAGGAAACCTAAAAACAGTGAAGAAGAAACTAGGAATTGGCAGGAATCACACGTATGAGTTAAGAGACAAAGCCGAAAATATCATTACTAATATGGATGAGATAGTTCAGGTGGCTGAGGAGTTCTATAGAGATTTATACACTACCAGTGGCACCCACGGCGATAATGGACGAGGGAATAGTCTAGAGGAACTTGAAATCCCACAAGTAATGCCGGAAGAACTAAAGAAAGCCTTGGGAGCTACGCATACGGAGGAGGCCGCTGGGGAGGATCAGGTAACAGCAGATTTGTTGAAGAATGGTGGGCAGATTGTTTTACAAAAACTGGCCACCCTGTACACGCAATGCCTCATAACGTCGAGCGTACCGGAATCTTGGAAAAACGCTAACATAATCCTAATCCATAAGAAAGGGGACGCGAAAGACATGAAAAATTATAGACCGATCAGCTTACTGTCAGTTGCCTACAAACAATTTACTAAGGTAATGGCAAATCGAATCAGGAACACCTTAGACTTCTGTCAAGCAAAGGACCAGGCAGGATTCCGTAAAGGCTACTCAACAATAGATCATATTCACACTATCAATCAGGTGATAGAGAAATGTGCGGAATATAACCAACCCTTATATATAGCTTTCATTGATTACGAGAAAGCATTTGATTCTGTCGAAACCTCAGCAGTCATGGAGGCATTACGGAATCAGGGTGTAGACGAGCCGTATGTAAAGATACTGAAAGATATCTATAGCGACTCCACAGCCACCGTAGTCCTCCATAAAGAAAGCAACAAAATCCCAATAAAGAAAGGCGTCAGGCAGGGAGATACGATCTCTCCAATGCTATTCACAGCGCGTTTACAGGAGGTATTCAGAGACCTGGACTGGGAAAAAATGGGGATAAAAGGTAATGGAGAATACCTTAGTAACTTGCGATTCACTGATGATATTGCCTTGCTTAGTAACTCAGGGGAGCAACTGCAATGCATGCTCACTGACCTCGAGAGGCAAAGCAGAAGGGTTTGTCTAAAAATTAATCTGCAGAAAACTAAAGTAATGTTTAACAGTCTCGGAAGAGAACAGCAATTTACAATAGGCAGCGAGGCACTGGAAGTCGTAAGGGAATACATCTACTTAAGGCAGGTAGTGACGGCGGATCCGGATCATGAGACGGAAATAATCAGAAGAATAAGAATGGGCTGGGGCGCGTTTGGGAGGCATTTCCAAATCATGAACAGCAGGTTGCCATTATCCCTCAAGAGAAAAGTATATAATAGCTGTGTCTTACCAGTACTCACCTACGGGGCAGAAACCTGGAGGCTTACGAAAAGGGTTCTACTCAAACTGAGGACGACGCAACGAGCTATGGAAAAAGAATGATAGGTGTAACGTTAAGGGATAAGAAAAGAGCAGATTGGGTGAGGGAACAAACGCGAGGTAATGACATCTTAGTTGAAATCAAGAAAAAGAAATGGGCATGGGCAGGACATGTAATGAGGAGGGAAGATAACCGATGGTCATTAAGGGTTACGGACTGGATTCCAAAGGAAGGGAAGCGTAGTAGGGGGCGGCAGAAAGTTAGGTGGGCGGATGAGATTAAGTTTGCAGGGACGGCATGGCCACAATTAGTACATGACCGGGGTTGTTGCAGAAATATCGGAGAGGTTTTTGCCCTGCAGTGGGCGTAACCAGACTGAAGATGATGATGATGATGACGTCGCCAAGGGCCACACAGCCACGAACGCCCAGGCGGAACATCCCGAATTAACCTGACAAAGCAGTGACTGGGAAACGGCAGCCATCAGCGCAACTGAGAAACATTTATCCACCCGTTTGCTTTTAGAACCTTACTACATTCAATCAACTAGACTCAGTATAAATAGGACGTGGGACAATCTTCCCGAGATATACACCCGCCCGCTGCGCCACCTCCCCCATAAATAGTCGCGCGCCCATGCTTATATCTTCATTTTGATCACGGGACCCGTACGGAACCTGTACGGGGACCGAAACACCATGTATTTTTTAAATATTTATTTTATTTTGAGTCAGTGCAAGTTTCTTTAGCAACGCTATGTTTACTCCCTAGATGAGTTTTCGTCGAACACTTGGCTATAATGGTTATCATCAGCAATCAAGATTGTCTTCCATCAGGATACATATTAGCAGCACGGCTTTAATTTCCATTGTAGTGTCTCCAACAGGCTCAGGTGCGCCTAATTAAGCCGGGTGCAAAGAGGAAGGCCAATCACCCAGTAATAGCGCCGAAACAGACGACGCTGCTATTAATGAATGAGACGTGCGGGTCCCGAATACACATCTGCTTTGATGGTTCGATCGCATCTACCAGCTCTTCAGGTGCCTCCGTTGACATTCCGGCAACGAATAATGCAATCGAATTCAAACTGCCACAACATTGCAACACCAACGGCAGCAGAGCTTGATTCCCTGCGTGGTGATCTAAAATAATTCTTGCAAGAGACACCGCGGAAGTGGGTCATAATTTCCGGCCCTAACGCACCACTACAAACTGAACATTTCCCCATGTAACAGAAATCACGAGCAGCTAGTTTTTGAGATAACAGAGCGCCACCATCAAGCTATGGCTAGAGGGCATGAAATTATATTTCCGTGGCTACCTAGACATTGATGGCAACAACTTCGCTGATGAGGCAGCAAAATCCGTCCGTGTGGGAGTCCAACCACTCCAATTCCCTTCTCTGGAACCGTAGCAACAAGAAAATTCAATTTCGCGGTCAAAGTTATGAAACACTAATAATGTTCTCTCAACCACTCAAGATGTCATCTGACACTTGATATATTTCTGCAACTACAATTGCCATCAAAAGTTTCTTGCTCCGAGGCGATACTGTTGTAGTCCCTCTAACTCGGCGTAGCATCTACAAACCCTACTCGTTCTACATCGCAATGGAAGAACGCCCATGGGAGACTTTTGTGGAACTAAAGAAAATGTTGAACCCATTTTGTGTCTCTATGCCCGGTACAACGCCATTCGTGAACCTCTTCGGACAGCATTCAACCGGCTTCACTCTGGACCATTTTCGGAAATGAAAAATTCTTGAACCATGTAGCACCTTTAACTCGGCGCAGCATCTACAAACCCTACTCGTTCTGCATCGCAATGGGGGAATGCCCATGTGAGACGTTTGTGGAACTAAACAAAATTTCGAACCCATTTTGTGTCTCTGTGCCCGGTACAACGTCGATCATGAACCTCTTCGGACAGCATTGAACCGCCTTCACTCTGTGCCATTTTCGGAAATGAAAAATCATTGGACCATGTAGCACCTTTAGCTCGGGGTAGCATCTGCAAACCCTACTCGTTCTGCATCCCAATGGGGGAACGCCCATGTGACACTTTTGTGGAGCTAAAGAAAATGTTGAACCGATTTTGTGTCTCTGTCCCCAGTACGATGTCGATCGTGAACCTCTTAGGACAGCATTCGATTGGCTTCAATCTAGACCATTATTGTAAATGAAAAATCCTTGAACAATGCAGCACCTTTCACTCGGCGTAGTATCTACAAACGCTACTCGTTCTACACCGCAATAGGGGAATGCCTAAGTGAGATTTTTGTAGAACTAAAGAAAATTTTGAACGAATTTTGTGTCTCTGTCTCCGGTACGACGTCGATCGTGAACCTTCTATGACAGCATTGGACCGGCTTCACTCTAGACAATTTTCGGAAATGAAAAATCCTTGAAACATGGCCGCGCGCGTATTGTTCACAGAAGCCTACGAAAACGATATTGCGCTCTTTGAAGCCGACAGGTCTTGGTGACCATTTATTTAGAGACTCGGTGCGCACCTCGAAATGTGCTTGAAACTGTGCTCTCTCTCTTCTCTCTGTTTTCATCCCTGTATCTTCTGCATCCTGTCAAGGGAAGCAAACCCGATGTATGTATGGCTAAAATCCCTGCCTTTCCTCTCTCCTGTTTCAATTCAGTTCGCGTAGAGGGACGAGAGAGGCATGTGCGAGATAATACTCTGCAGGATCTATCTACACTGCAAATGCACGGGTAAACTGTGGCGTATAAATAGAATAGATACAAAGCTTTGTACTGACATTACCAGATGAAGATATGGAGGTCCGAGTGCTTAACTACAAAAGAAAACATCGTGACTAAACATATTTTTTGCGATGTCATGGGACTCGATAAAGAGAACACATAGTGAGGTCATGTATCGTCTTCTGAGGTAGAATATACACCAAGCGCTTGCTTGGTGACGTTCCCATAAAGCAGCTACAAATTACATGTATAGAACTATTTCTTTAACACGTGGCCTTCAGCGAATAAGTTAACTACAAGCTAAACCATACTTGTTGGTTAATTTAGACGGCGATTAGTGAGCTATAAGAACCGCAGAAACGGAGGGGCAAAGTGTTTCTTCAGTAACACCAATGTACAGGGTGATCATTTTTAAATTTTGGAATTTTCAAACATAGGTTGTGTCAGATAACATAATTCGAGTCTTTGAGCTGGAGTACTTAGAGAGATGCACATTACATGCCCGAGAAATCGGAACACATATTCAACGAATGAAAAAAAAAGATCCACTAATTATGCCCTCAGTTAATTTCTTTACGACACATCTTGAAATTTACGAATTGTAGCGAATGAGTTTGGAAGGTGTACCTACTTGTACGGAATTTGGGGAATGACGCAAGTTTGGAAATATGTGCCATCAAACTTGTCGTAAGAATGCACCGCTGTTCCACTTGCCTTCTTAACAAACCGCTCTTTGATGCATTCAAACACAACAGTAATTGGAACGCCCATGTATTTCGTTACACACTTTGGGAAATAATATCTCGGAACTCGTGTTATCCTACAAATTCATTTCAAGTGCGTACGTCTTGCAACGTCACCCGCTACATTTCGTAAATTTCAATATGTGCCGCAAATTATTTAAGTTCATTTATTAATTGAATTTGTGCTAATTAGGTGAATATGTGTTTCGAATTCTCGTGCTAGTAATGTCCGCCTCAATAACCCGCTGAAGGACAATAATTATGCTATCTCCCACAGGTGATTTAAAAAAAAACACTGTAAATCTTAAAAAAAATAACCCAAAGTCAAAGGAAACATAGAGGAGATTATTTATACTTTTAAGCTTTTTTAAGCAGTTGATAAGGAAAAAACAATAAACTAGAATAACCTAAAATACATGTTATCTAACGTCGTGTGGAGTAGAACGCGCTCATAGTGGTGATCGTAGTGAAGGCAGGTGCAGAGGGGATCTTAGGTAGACTAGGGCTTCCTCGAAATGAGGAAACAATGTAGTGCCGCTTACGCTTGGGCGTCGCATTCACCAGTGCATATAGGTTTTTGATTAGAATTGCCGACAGCGCCGACTGCAATGCCTGCGGTTTCGAGGAAACTATAGAACATCTACTGTGCTACTGCCCATCTTTTCAAAACGAAAGACATGACCTCTGCACAGCTCTCAATGAGCTAGATAGAACACCGTTCACCTTGAACAAGATCTTGGGACCATGGCCTCACATATCGTAACTACAAAAGACCACAAAAACGCTGCTGCAATATTTGAAAGCTACTGGATTGAGTCAGCGTCTGTGATCCGGACTGAGTGACCGAACGATATCTCCAGTAGACTTTCTGTTCTTCTTTTAATCTTTCCGTCCCCTTTTCCCTTTCCTCAGTGTAGAGTAGCCAACCGGGCTGAGTCCTGGTTAACCTCCCTACATTTCTTTTATTATTTGCTCTCTCTTTTAGTAGACTAGATATCCTCATATATGATCATACGTGTGTGTGTGTGTCGGGAGGAGACAACGTATGACAGCCGCTTATAAAAGACAACGTAGAGGACACCCTCTCTCCAGTTTCTTCTTATTTTTCATTTTTTCTTTACTAAGTTTGAGTGGCGCTAATGTGAAGGATCCGTTATGACACCTTAGGGGCTCCTGATTTGGCCCTGGTAGAACATCAGAATGTTATGTCGGCTCACTGCGAAGCTAGACCGTCTATTCAACGATGTGATGGTGGTGGCATGAGAGAGAGAGAGAGAGAGAGAGAGAGAGAGAAACCTACTCTAAACTAGAATTTTCTGCGCTTCTTGCGGCATGCAGTCATCCTTCTGCGGGCACTGCGGGAACTGGCGGAACAAACGAAACAACAGAAATGACGACGCCGAGCCTCTTCTTATCGCATGCTTACCAGCAGCGTTAGCTTGCCTTGGCCTTACCGGCGGCTGCCTCGTCGCCAAACCCGCACCATAGTGTGGGCGGCGGTGGCAGCTGTTGACTGAGATTGAGATTAAGTGCGTTTCCTCTAAGCGGGCGTGCGCGAGAGAAAGCTTCTGGGCCTGTGCTCTCGAAAAGTTCTTGCGCTAGTTAAGCTCGTAAAAACAAAAACCAGCCCACATCGACAGCCAAAATACTACTAGCGAAAGCGGCCTACCATTCAGGAAAGGTTCTTACAAGCTAAAAAGTTTTGCAGATTCAGACTCCTGTCTATATGGTGGAGAGCAAAAGTGCAAGTGACGAAGTCACGCCTACGCGTTTCCTTCACCCATCGGAACTTCTTTCACAGACGCGTAGCAGGATTAATCTATTGCTTTCGCATCGCGAAAGCACCAAGAGAAAATGATGAAACACAAGCGTCGACCCTTGACTGAAGCGCATCGAAAGTACTCACGGAAGGTTGTGTAACACAACCAATATGACCACTCGAAAAAGATTTTGTAAACGTGGCAATTATATGAAAAGTTCAGAAACCACAATCTACTGCGACTATGCGAGTGTTAGGCGTACCAACGTATGTTCGTGTTTTAGTAGTACGTGTTTGCACATTTTTAACAAAATCCGTGGTTTCGATTTCGAGAATTGGATGTTGGAATAGCTGCCTCTAATGTAGCCATGTTTAATCGCCGGGCAGTTATTAAACAACACAAGCACCAACTTTTTTCTCTTAGCTTAGCGAGAAAGAGGCGTAATTGGTGGGCGACTGTATGGGGGCGTACGTTGTATTGGTGTATGGGGGCGCACAGTTTCGGAGAACACTCGTGCCCTACCGGCGCAAATCAGGAGCAGTTTTTCCGAATCCCAGCGCTTAGCCCGTGGGCGAACCGTTCTCTCGAGCACGCTGGTCGGTCGTCTGCCAAAAGGAAATTGATGTCATTTTAACGATCCGCGCCGTATCGAACGGGACGGTCGCACTCACCCGCTCCGGTAGGTGGCCGCGCATGCGCAGTGCGCAGTTCGGGCGGTGCTGGGTGCGCGACGACGTATACGCCGTGTGCCGGAGGAACGAAGCGTTTATTGAAGCCCCGAGGAATTCAAGATGGTTCTATGGATCGTAATTAATCAAATTTGTCTATTGCATGTCCACTGGAGGACGTGATCCTAGCGGTTTGCAATTGCCCTTGTTTATCGCTAGTCAACTCCTATCGAAGCGCTGAAAATTTTGTAATTTTGTGACGCCACCAAGTTTTACGTCCCCCTCGACTGCCTGTACCTACGCTTGACAACAGCTCTGTTTTTAGAATAGACCCTCACTTGTCTCCTCCGCGTACGGTATGACGAGTCAATGATAATGGATCCCTGGCCGCACCCGTAGCTGGATTAAAAAAAAGAAAAGAAAGAAAAAGAAACGCTATAGTGCCGTACTCTAAATTCACCACCCTGAACGATTGTTTATCATCATCCTGTACACGCTCCCGCGTCCGCTCACACACACACACACACACACACACACACACACACACACACACACACACACACACACACACACACACACACACACACACACACACACGCACACGCACACGCACACACACACACTCTCACACACACACACACACACACACACACACACACACACACACACACACACACACACACACACACACACACAACCGGCAGCGGCAGACAACCGTTATCCTTGCCGTGAACTGACGTCCGTCTCGATCATGTAAGCACGATATTCCACATAACCCCAAAGAAAGAAATCGAGCGTAGAGAGGTCAGGTGACCTAGCCCGCCAATTTACAGGCCCGTGCCTTCCAATCTGCTGCTCATGAAAGTCGCACCCAGCCAGTTTCGCGCTCGGCTGCTGCTGTGGGCTGGTGCTCCGTCGTGCTGGTGCCACAGAAGTGGAAGGCGTGACAGCAGGACTTCGCTGAGAAACTCTTCCACCACTCCTTCAAGGATTTCGTTCACGTAACGCTATCCAGTCAGTGTGTGATCTATGGAGTATGGACCGATTATAGCACCGACGTAAATTCCGAACCGCACATTGAGCGACCACTGGTACTGGTGCCTCCAATAGCGGCGTTATGCAAATTTACCTAGGCGGTTCTGCAAAAATTGGCATGATTTGTGCACAGCATGTTGCTCAAAAGGTCGAGTGTCTCATAGGGTTTTGTGAGGACCTAATTTGAGAAATCAAGACGATTATACAGGTCCCTATCTTCCAAGCATTGCTGCTGGTTAAGCTGGTACAGGTGAAAGGCTGTCATTTAGAATCCTCCAAACTGATGACTTGGGAATTGGTACCTGGGCGGCCACTTCCCGCACGCTAGCATGAATGGTTGTGGCCACAGATGCTAGAACATTCGTGCGTAGGCTAGGACTAAAAGATGGAGTCCCCTGCCGCTGTTTCTTGAAGCTGCCAGCTTGTCTCCGGTTTTCATAATTTCTTATCATAGTCGATGCGTTTGGTCTATCGCCACACTTCCATTACGCATATATATATTTGCGGCCTTGCTCTCGTTGCCATTTACTGATCCCAAGGCAAGAACCATGTTTATCTTCTTTTCATTGTTCCCAACTTTAAAACGCACCTTTAAACATTTGCACTGATGCTGTCAATTCACTTTTGTTGTAATAGGTCTTGTCGCAAAAAAAAAGAAACGTTCATGCATTTCACCTACGCTAATACAACAGCTATCACAGCTTGTTTCCAACCAGCACCAAACGCGACAAATTAGTCGGCAGGGGCGCGGCTGGTAAGCCACTAGCTCGATTCTGATATTTTTGTTTATTTCCCCCCTTGTAGTGGGTGCCTATGGACACACATATCACGAGGGACCTTATCAGCATTGTAACATACATGTTGTACGGACGAATTATGGTGACTAAATTTTAAAGGATATGATGCCGAGAACGCGGAAGCTTTGTTACAACAACAACAAAAAACTGACACAGAGTGCTTCAGCGAGAACCAGATTACGGAACTGCTCGTTAGATTCTGTTGCTCACGGTGTAACTATGAGGAACATATATACATTACTTGCGGTAGCTGCATAAATATATCTTTCTTGAGTTGTTGAGTCCGACTTTCTTCCCACATATTGAATTTCGTGTTATCTTTATGATATTTTACGTTGCTTATCCATTCGTCTTATCTGCAATACTACCATTGCAATGGGGAGGGAGTGGGAGCTTTGCCAAGCCGCCAAAAAGCACGTTTCTTTTTCTCTCATCCCCAGGCACTGTTGGTAGAAATAATAGCTCAACCAAACAATCCAAATAAATTCAAATAATCTCGAAACTCAAAATCATCAACCCTAGTGAAAAAAAAGGACCTATATTCTATGGTATCTCGTCCATTCGCCCCTGAGTAAGAATCCTATAAGAAAATTTTTAGGGATGAGGCACGTGAACTTGTTACAAGACATTCTCAGCGTCAAAGTCTATTCGCAAGTGCTTTGATAAAGCAATGTATGCACCGCGCCCATCAGTGCGAAACGGTTTTTGCATGTTTTTCTATTTATTTTGTTTTGTGGGTACCGCAGCGGGCAGTGATGTGATCTTTTGAGTAGCCTTCTGAGATTCCATCTACACATGGTGCGCAGTACAAAATGCGTTTTGATGAAATCGAGAAATGTGCAACTGTATGGGGACAACCAATGCTGAAAGTTTTGTGCCACGTGCAATGCTCTGTATGCGCTTTTCCGTTAATGCCACCATGAAAAGGGGGGAATGAGTTAGGTGCTTATAATTTACATTGGCTATGGGACAGTACACTGTAACTATACTAACTACTCCTCTACCACTACATTACTACTACTTCACTGTAAAATCAAAGGCCTCTATGAAGAAGTGCTTCGGGCCTCTCAAATTATTTGTTATACTTTGTTGCAAAGGTGGCCCACCACACCTCCCACACTATAACCAGGACATAACTATTCCTTCGTTGTACAGATCACTTCGTTGCAGAGGCGTTCCTTGTAGATGTTTTTGACTGTATACAAGTCAACTAATATCTATATTTTGAGCAAACCTAGAAATTTCCGCAAAACTCGGTAAAACCCGCAGCCGTGGTTGCTTATTGACTATGGTATTGGGCTGCTAAGCACGAGGTTGCCGGTTTGAATCCCGGCCATGGCGGCCACATTTACATGTCGGCGAAATGCTAAAACACCCGCGTGCTTAGATTTAGGTGCACGTTAAAGAACCCCAGGTATTTCAAATTTCCGGCGTCCACCACCACGGCGTACCTCATGATGAGATCCTGGTTATGGCACCTAAAAGCACATAATGTATTTTAATTTGAACTTGAGAGGGACTGGCACCCCACTGTATACATTTTACCGCCAACGCCGCCCTGAAAAGCGGAATAAATTGCATTTTTTCGCGATAAAGAGGCGCCATCACAGACTACATGGAGCGTCGAAGTTATGTGACCTGGCATATTGTTGTACTTGCATTCCCACGTGAACGCCACCTATACTTCTCCTCAAAATTAAGACCAGCTCTTCATCGCAGAGGCACGCTAAGTTATACAATATCCTATTTCTGTTCTCTCCATAGTTTGCCATCGGCGCTTTCGCAACACGTGGGAAGAAGCGGAGGTCTCGCGTCGCTTTTCGAGTTCGTTTTGGCAATATAATCCATGCATGCGGCCCGCTGTCGCTAAAGTTATTTTTTTTCGAAATCCACTCAAATGGAATTTCATGGCGCTTTCAAGGAACACATTGTTCAGCATTGCGAAAGTTAGGAGCATTCGTGGCTGCCATCAGAACTTCGAACCTACGCGCACAACGCCGACGCTATAGCACATTTCTACCTCTTATTGGGACGTGCCGGTATTCGTAGGGAAAGGCAAGGCTTTATTTTTTTCGCTTCTTGAACACTGAAACCTATCAGGCTAGCCTGCGCTAAGCCTTCGAAGCAACGTTTGCTGTCATCAATTTTTTTTTACCCCGAGGCAGAAAGGAAAGCTTTCGCGATGCGCGGGAATTTGAGCCTCAAGGTACAAAAGGAAGCTCTAGATAAACCCCTTCTCCTCCCTCTCCTTCCCCTCCACCCCCTCTCTTATTTCCCTTTCTCGTTGCTCCCTCTCTTTCTTGCCGAAACATATGGTCTCTCTTCGTCAGGCACATATATTTCAATCCATAAGTTTGCTCTGAGAATTTCTGGTTCGCTGTTGCGTGCTACTTTGGGATAAAATTATGTGTCAAAACAATTCGCCTCAGGTGGCGCGGAACCTAAAACTGTTACGTCAAACAAAAAAACCAGAGAAAATCTGCCACACAATTAACTAAACATAGATTTGTGCTGCATTTCGAGCTCGCTTATTAGATTGGTCTGACGCAAGCCTCCGCTTATTCATCGGGACTGGCGTACTGAACGGAATGAAGGGTCAGTGATGTTTCAAGATTTACGCTTACTTCAGTATCCGAGATAATCAGGTGCAACCTAAGTCCACAGCAATGAATTGAACAACTCCCTACGGGTACAACGAACACAGTGAATGAAAATCAAATACGTGAAACTTTGTGACATCACTTTTCAGAAACGTATGATCTCCACATACTTTTTTTTTCCTGCGAATACCATTCCGTAGTGTAAACGCTTGTTATCATTCTTTTTGGCGAACTACCGCTGTACCCTTTCAGATGCGATCTCATTCAGCCTTTGTCTCCACTTCGTTAACAATTTGTTGTGCATTTTGTTTTCATTTGTCAAGCACAACTGATATATTCCCTCTTATTTTTTTGTGTTGCCTCAGTTGTCACACTCATTGGAACAGCACACCAAAATTCGTGATGGTGGCGAAAATTCGCCCACAGCTGAGCTATTTCGCCTGCATATATATATATATATATATATATATATATATATATATATATATATATATATATATATATATATATATATATATATATATATATATATATATATATATATATATATATATATATATATATATATATATTATTGTTAGCACTTAGCCTGCATTTAGGTTATTGAATGAGACGTGATGTGGTGTTTTGTCGTCCCACACAGCACAATTTGTGTATTTGTGTATTAAGTTGTATGTAAGTTTATAGGATAGAAGGGCGTGCTGTCTACGAAACAGTGTCTTTTGTGTTCCGCTAGGATTATATCGGGCACAATTACATTTCTATATTTTTGGCTGTGGTGTTATCGTTAGGTGGTATGATCAAATAAGTTTGCCGCAACAACGGAATCAGCAACCAGCAATCAGCCAACAGTACAAGTTTCTTCTTAAGGACGCTTAATTAACGCCATTCACGTATGTTGTAACTCCTGGAACTGCTTGCAAAAATAATGTACAGTTAAAAAATATGCTGGTGCAATGTCCGAACTTGGTTCAGAAAGAATTTGTTGTACTATGATTGATGCAGGATGAAATAGGTCTAAGGATGAAAATGGCAGAAACTGGTATTTTCGCATACGAACCGCTGAATTGGATGAAAAAGTAACGCAAAAAAAAGAAACGCAATGATTCATGCTAGGCTGCCACTTTGTAAAAAAAAAAAGAATGCACATTCAACACACATGTTAAACTCCACGTGAAGTAAAGCGTTTGTCAAGCTGTGTTTTTTAAATACAATGGAACTAACGAAGATGCGTATAACAGTACTTCCTTTTATCCTATCCACAGAGCAGCCTTATGTAAAGTTTATGTTTATCCACCACAAATGCCAGAAATTTAATTTCAATCAATTTTTTTGCATATATGCGCTACATCGAAAGACATCAAGACATGTACGCACGTGGTCGCGATCTTTTAATTTGTGGATTATAATACTTCCGACTCTGCCTTACGATGCAGAGCTGCTGTAAGCTTTACCAAGTGCGAGAATGGGGCTTACGAAATAATGCAGCGTAAATACACCATAATTCGAATTCGCTATTACGAGTCTAGCGCTACTGCATGGTTATGAATGATGAATGTATACACGACTGGGTTCCAGAAAAAAAAAACAGCACAATGAAAGAATTTGTGCGTCGAGTCCCCTACCAAGTAACAAAGTGACGCGTCACTTTTTCAAGCCTAGATTTCACAAGTATTACTTTCGAATATTATTTTGCGGTGTGCATCTTCGGGAGACCCAGCGGAAAATTTTCGGCGAGTGCTACGGCATCCGACGGGAAACCATTTTGACAGAAACGCCCGTTTCGAGGCGCCAGCATCACTATGGAGCATTTTTTGCTTTACTGGAACCCGAGGCACCAATGCGTTACAAAAAGAAAAAAAATCGTCTTTCTTAGAGCGCGGACAAAATACGTTCACTCAGACTCCGGGCGCTGTGTCCCGAGGCATAAACAAGCATTGTGAAACGACCTTGCGTGGTGTTGACAGCTTGTCACTCCAACTCTATTCACTGGTAATATTGTGCCGGCGGACAAGCTTTAATGTGTGCGTTCACTTTTTAGACCTTTCGATGCGATGACTGAGAGGGGGACTCGACAAGGAAGAGTGGAACGAAGACGCATGCAACCATTTATTGTTGCGTTAAACCCTGTGATGCTCACAGATGATTGGATCAATCTTTCGCGGAAATTTAACCTCTTTTTTTTTTTTCGTGACAGAGCGTAAAGCGATCATTTTAAGAGGAAGGGCTCTGTAATGGGCTTGGGGGCTCCTGTCTAAATAAATGGGAAAAGAGAAATTCTTTTTCTAGGCAACAACTGACACCAAAAGACACCGATTGTTGCATCTAAAATGAAAATTTAAAATCTATAGTGACTGCTGGAAGTGGATTTTAAATTTAGGCCGTTTAATTTTGTACTAAAACCTTTTTGGAAATCGCAAATTTTCAGGAAACAAAACTAAGTTTCCAATTCTGCAACTCAGAATTGAAAAATGATATCATCGAGCGGAAATAGTTGATGTAATATTCACGGTTTTTAAATAGACCATTAATATGTCAGTAGGACTTTTGAAAAACCATTGTAAGCATTATCACAAATTCCCGTAGGATATCAATTAATAAATCAAATTTTCTGCTTCTGATGTTCTAAGGGATACTGTTAACAAAACTGCGATAATTCCTGTTCGTGCAGGGTTACAGATTTGTAAACTTAGTACTTTCATTGTTTTTTTGGACTTACCAATTTTCCGTCATTCTTTGTAAAGAAATGACGACGTTACATCAAAATTGCGCTTCCAACTGTCACTAGAATTTGAAGTTTTCTCTCAAATGGCACAGACTTCATTAAATCGTCCAACGGTTTATCTCAGAAAAACGTTTGAGATAAAGTGAGGTGAGCTTAAACGAGAAGCGTTCGGTGTATTGAAGTAATCTTGCCTCAACGGGTTGGGAACTGTGTCCGCCGCCGTCTTTCAAGTATGTCATTTTTTTCACACGAAAGGTTCGCGACTGGATGCCAATTTCTTCCTGTTATACGGCCTTTGATGAACTCTAGAAAACGGATCCAATTTTGCGGTTGTTTACTGGGATCAAGTAGCATAACAAGGCACTACGTTATCAGATCCCGCTTTTGTAATCTTCCGTGGCAGATAAACATGATGTCTGCCGACTAATAACTGCCTAGTAACTTCGCGTGATGCCTAGATGGCATGCGTAAATGATAACGTAGGTGACACCGTACTTTGCAATTGGGTCGACAAGGCGATCGAGTAAAGAAAACGTTTTTTAGTTAAAAGAAAGCTTAAGTAATCCGTACTGCTGAACACATACACAAAAAAGTATTTGGCGAGTTCAGCATTAGAGGGCAAATACTTTCTTGATATAACCATTACGCAGAAAGTGCCGCAATTAATAACACACCACTCTTGATTAGCTCAGCATACATAGGTCAGATTATAAACGTGCCTAGTCCTTTGTCACAGCACCGCGGGGTAGGGTAGTTAATTTTTTTACTGGCAGCGAACTTGCGATTTCGTTGTGGCGGTGCTCCGAGGAGGCACATGACGTCACAACGCGCGCCTCACCGGGATATTTTGCTCTCTCTCTCTCGCTCCCTAGTCCCTATTGTGCATGAGCCACTAATAGCACCAAGCCACAGGTTTTCCGCCACTGCACAGCGCCGTGCCTCTCTGCCTCCGCCGTTCGGTATGACGTCACACTGCTTTCCTCGTCATTGCGCTCGCCTCCGCTCGCTTCGCCAGCTACGTCGCATGCCTGATAACTTGTCGGAGGATTGAAAAGGAGAGCTCGCGTGCGCCGCAACCACAGTTGAGGCGGCAGTATGGACGGCGACAATTCTGATAAGCAGGAGGAGGCCTGGAATCGACATAGGAACGAGATGAAGAGGAAACGAATCTCCCAGGAAACAGACGAACAGCGCGCCGAATGACTGGCTAAACGCCGCAACATAGCTAGACAACCAGACTAACCTGGACTTGCAATCAAGATTAACCAAGGCTAACCACGCTATGCCTTAGCTTTCGCTACGTATATCCTGGCACAGCGGAACTTAGCCACTGACATTTTTTTATTTCATCTATTCCGACAAGAGGAGGTTGCACTACTTATGACACGCGTAAGCACAGCATTTTCCGGGAACAGTCACATATTGCGCAGAGGTCACGTGCTTAACAGGTGTCCAGGATTATTTGAAAGCTTAAGAAAGTCTACTAAGGACATACAAGCACCTTCTTCCGATAATGCGTGAAGCTCACCGAATCCTAGCTGTCTGATCATTTCCGTTTCGCGGAAATG
This sequence comes from Dermacentor albipictus, assembly GCF_038994185.2. Classification (NCBI taxonomy): domain Eukaryota; kingdom Metazoa; phylum Arthropoda; class Arachnida; order Ixodida; family Ixodidae; genus Dermacentor; species Dermacentor albipictus. The sequence continues at coordinate 89,975,065 of NC_091825.1, forward strand.
AAGACTCTCTTTGGGCAAATCACGTCTGCACGTCAGGCATTACTGCCCCAAAAGCTCGATCCATCAGCTCTGGGTACGTCTACTGTGTAAGCTCCAGCCAAGGGCTCTAGCCGTCTTATATCTGGCTGAGCGCTTTGCGAGACATAATCCGAAAGCTGTTCAGTCTGGCGCAACGATCAATTAGCCCCCTCGTAATAACAGCTGCATAGGCTACTAGGCCAAGCTCAAGTTTTTCTGAAGCGTAATAACAGCTGCTACGATATTTCTGTACTCAAAGACATCACCGTTGTGAGGAGACAGAAGAAAGAGAAAGCCTTCCTTTACTGACTTTTTTGCTTCTTTCGTCTACGCAAGCAAAGGATTACAAGTGGAAGAAAATAAAGAAAGGAAAAGCATGACGCTATCACCACGGCGATCGAAATGTTCAGAATATGCATTTGCCACTGACATTTTTGCATTCCCTAAGTGCCCCACCATTTAATTTAGCTTGTATTTGTTTATTCTTTATACAGAATGTTGCGCCCCGCTAAACTTCTTGTTTCCTCAGATCAATGTGTTTCAAGCTCCTCCATCACTTTCCTGAGTGCCTTGCACTTCTATGCTAGTTTTCGTGATCAATTTCTATTATAAGATATTTATTAGGACTAGCAGATCTCTGTGCAGCCCCGCCTTTTCACCGTAATCTCGGTGTGAGACCCGGTAATTCGTGCACTGGAACAGTCATCTTTATCGCTGCAAAATCTCTATGTTTAACCTGTTCGCATGCGTGGGATAAGTGGATAAGTTTCCCAGTGTGCAATAGAGACTGGGAAACTATATTAGAAGTTTTGCTGGGCTCCGAGCAGCGATAACCGATGCTCAAAATTTTATGCATCGGCTGACTGTGAGGTGGATATTGTCACGCTGTAGTGATGGTCATCAACCGCAATTGCAAAACGTCAATTACGAAAATAACTGCTTATCGGGCGATGCTGTGCCCAGCAAAACAAGTACCACTCTGCACGATGGTGGCGGCGAGCACTCTGGTCGATCGTGGAAATCTGATTTGCGGGTAAAGGGTTTAGGCAATTCTTATGCATGAGTCACCGAAGGTTCCAGCGTAGTACTTGGTGCTCGCGTAGGTTATAGAATGTGTTACATGCACCCCTGTTCTCGTCGCGCACGAAGCCTGATTACCCAAGTCTCGCAGATAGCAGAAACAAGAGATAGAATCAACGGTAGCATTCGAAAAACTTTATACACAGAAAGCGCTTTTCTGTCTTGCGCTGTGTGATACATTTGAACACGTTTGTTAGCCGGTGAAAGAAGGCCCAAGTGAAGAATAAGTAATTGCGCGTGGCAATATCATGCAAATCATCATCACGATTGCGAACCCAACAGGGAGGGCCAGAGCAGACCAGGGGCGCTATTCTGGACATTCCGCCATTTTCTTCGGTGCGTGACGTAGGCGCGACGCAAACAAAATGGCGCCGGTGGCCCAGTTTTGCTTACGTAGCGTGACGCCAACTTGACGTTTCGCCTAAGAAACTGAAATGAAGGCACTGAATGTAGCGTTATCGGTAAAGCAAAACAGTTTTCCTCCGCAGTAAAAATAAAGCAGCTATCTCAAAGCGTATGATTGTTCCGTCGAAAACGCTTCGCGCTTCCGTCGTCTGCTGCGTACAAGCCGTCGTCTGCTTCAATAGCTAGGATGCGTGTCCCCGGAAAATGCAATGAGTCATCGCATGTTGGCGCCAATGCCCTTGTTTCCTTGCTTGAGACAACATACGCGACCTACCAGTGGTGATGCGCGCACGTTCTAGGCCACGTTATCGCTATTTCGTGAAACGCAAGTGACTCAGCCCGACTCGGCTGGCTCAGAAACGGCCGAATATCACCGATAGCGTTGCGGGCGCCAGAGATAACCACTAGCGCGACGCAAGCGCCGGCGCTGCCATCTCTTGTTCATTTCGCTAGTTACTCGCACCGCGGGAGGAAACTTCAAGGCGCCACCTTGCGTACATTTCTTTTTATAAATTAGAAAGAGGCCGTTGTCATAACGTCTGATTGTGCGAAAAGGCATTAATCTCGATTACAATAGAAATGCAGCAGTGAAAAGTGGACAACATTGCTGAAAGTTTGCTATATTCAACCAATATTATTTCGTATAAACGCGTTCTTCTAAAAAACAATGGCCCCAAACACAAATGCCAACACCACCCGAGAGCGATGCAAATACTATGAGCACGCGTTATGAACAAAATATTTTCGTGGCGCCAAACGACGGGGAAAATGTGGCGATACGCATTCCTCTCGGCTGCCATTGCATATGGCTGCCCATTAGCATAATTCGCGCGGCTCGTCGCAGCAAAAATTATGGCGGAAAATCTCAGCAATGGCGGCCCTGCGCAACGTCACGCATCGTCAAAATGACGTTTACGAAACAGCCCTTCCTGTGACGCTTCTCATGAGATATCCCTTCAGCCAATCAGCAAGCTGGCATGGCGCATATCTTGAATCGCCACCACATATTCGCGCAATTGCAGATGCATTGCACTGGCTTCTGCACGCTACCGCTCACATTCTTTTTGAAGCGCTAACATCACAATATATCTGCCAAGGACCAAAAAAATGTATTAGTCCATAACATTTGCAGCTCCACGTCACGTTTCGTCATCTTGATGAAAACGCAAAATTGCATTTTGCAATACTTCCGCTTCCCGGCACAAATTTCAAAACACGTGACCTTTCGACAGCCAATCAGAGAGTAAACATGGCGGCTAATGGCGGCCGTGCAGCCGCCATGCGTGTCCAGAATAGAGCCCCAGGCAGCGGTACGGCGATTCGGCTGTCTAAATGAAATATCTACTGACATCGCCCGGTAGGGAGGCCAGGGAGGGTGTCACGACAAATTTAACGATGTTAGACGCGTGCCTGTATCAGCGTTTGCTTTAGGTCCATGCGTTCAACCTAGCTCTGGTCATGTCCCGCACGCGTTACGAAAGGTGCGTGCGCACCTAGGTTCTGTGCCGTAGGTGCCCAAGCAGGTCCGAAGCTGGTATACATGCGCGCCAAGATGGCCGGCGAAATTTCTGACGTTAAATCTTAGCAGCTGCTACTGAAAACTGTTTCGACCACTCGCTAGGATGTGTGTTACGTCGTTGCTGCTGGTACGCGAAGTTTCCGCACTGGTTGCCCATAGTGTCGAGTGCAACGAAAGCAGACATTCTTGCGGCCTCAGTTCTAGAATTTTGAACAAAGCGACAACTATATGGCGCTTTTTATAGTTGTTTTATCGCTTCTTTGTGACTTCGTAAGCGCTCACAAAGAGTTAAAGTCACTAGACCTGCTCACCAAAGCAGCATATATTAATAATAATAAAAAAGCACTCTCAGTGTGTTTAAAAGCATGCCGATGAAGGGATTCTAATGAATTTATTTCAATCTACATTCGAAAGCCTGCACGCTCCATTTCAGACATAAGGTGCAACGTTGTGGAGACTGGAATGGCTTCTTGCAGTAGCTGCGTTCGAACTTAGAAATAGTTCGATGCTCTTTTACCGCACTTGTGCGGAGCTGCTCTTTATATACATATAGGCTCAGTATAGAATGAGAAAAGTTTTCATCCTTATAAAGATAGAAACTGTGGTATGCGGCTGCTAATGCGCTGTTTTAGACCAATTTGCTTTTCGTTGTTTCTCTTTTCCTCTTTTATATGCGTAAGCATTTCAATGTTGACTCACTGAAGAAAACCGTCGCTGACGCGCGGTGATTTACTGCTCAAACGAAACGTTGTAATAATATAATAAAATAAAGTTAAAAATAAAATAGGATAAATTTCTAGTGATGTTTCCTTTTCTATGTTAGAGTAACCGCGTTTAAGTTTTTCCATAGACATGTGTGTTTGTATGACTGATTTTGAATAGTGGTTATTTTTATTACTTGCGTGACTAACATTGCATATCTTCTTTGTCTTTTTGTGTATATCCTCCCCCAGTGTAATTCCTGTTAAGGCGCTGTGGCTAATCCAAAAAGAAAGAAGAAGAAGAGCAAAACGAGAATGATCGAGCTTCCAAACTGCGACTTCTTGACTCCAATGTCAAGTATCTCAGTAACTGTGCTAACGATCCGTTGCCAGAAGAGGAGCAGAAGCGCGTGCCTGTCGTGTTTCGAAACCATAGCTAACATGCAGAGCGTCAGTGGCAGTGATCGTTTACGAAAGAAACAGCCCGAGGAGGCACCTGAGACGAGCGGGGAACAGCAGCAGCATGCAGGAAGGAAAAATGTTAAGAAAGAGCATTACGTCACGCAGCCAGCCTTGGCCCATAGAGCTTGGCGAGCGAACGCTCTGCGAAGCCCATAGATTTGCCAAGTGACGACCCAAGACGTGACCTCTTTCGCCGAGATTGCGGAGCAAGAATCGAGATTTACTGAGACGCTTGGTTCCCATGTATAGCTGTGCCACTAGCTCTTATTCGGTGCTCGCTTGTTCAGCTGCCCTGCCGTGGCTTTGCCTGCAAAGCGGGGACACTGAAGCCAACCGCGCACTTTGACGCACGATCACTTGTTGGGCCACCAGGTTTGGCTTGAATTGCGTTGCGCGGTGCTCGCTCCTAACGTTTTCCTTCCTCCACGAAGAGCGGCAACATTAATGGACGATGATGATGGCGACCAAGAGCTACAGCCATAACAGAAGAGAAGTTCGCGCTGCCTGGCAACGACGCTACGGGAAGCTGTGGCACCCTCGTCTTATGCTCGTCCAATTAACGTCCCGGCGTTGCAACCACGTTTCTCAATTTTTTTTAATACGAGTTTCGTGGTGTTCCTCTCCATTATAGCTAACACACCAGCAGCATACGATGACGACGACGACGAAAAGCAGGCGATCAGTGTAGCAAATGCTTCCGCATGTTATAGATAACTGCCAGAAGTGTTTCCGCGTGCATTTCTTCATCTGCAGCCGGTCGCTCCTTATCTGCTCACGTGCATGCAACGCCGCCGGCGCGCAGCCAAGCATTGTTGAAGGAGCAACTTCAGCGCCTCACCCCCCTCCCCCCCCCCACACACACACTCTCCCGAATTTTTTGTGCGCTCTCATTCACCGCCGACCAAAACAAACCCCGGCGCCGGAAATCATTGTGAGTTTTGTCAAGAATGTCTTTTTTTACACTCGAAAGGATGTGGTGGTGGTGGTGGTGGTGAATTGTAGCAACAGGCGGGTTTAGCCTGGCGAACAAGGCCGGCAATTGCTCCGCCCGAGCGTCTCGCACAATACCGCTGATGGGTTTCAGCATATGTCCATCAACCCAGTCTCTCTTAAGAATTCGATCAGGAGACGTGAAGTTTCTTTGCGGGCCAGCACTGATCCCTCGGGAATATAAGGTGTTGCAGGTGCGCATGCGGAAGGTCCTTGTTTTGCAAATTCTTCAGGAGAGTGTCTCTTTCATCTTGGAATTGCTGGCAGGACCACAAAAAGTGCTCAATGTCTCCTGGCTCGTTGCATGCCGTACAGTTCGGAGAATTGATTCGCCCCGTTTTAAATAACCAGGCCGGTGTGTTAGCAGATCCTGTCCTTATACGATATAGAAGTGAGGCTTCCTCTCGGTGCAATCTCTTGGTTACGCAGGGCATATGCGGTGGAACCCAAAGCGACGCAAAGTGATTTCGAATTTCAGATTTTTGCACGTTGTTACTCTTTGGAGCCTTGATTTTGGGAGGATGATAGAGCGCTGCGTATGCAAGCGCATCAGCGTTTTCGTTTCCTGAGATACCAATGTGGGAGGGAATCCACTGAAAATTTACTGTGAAGCCTTTGCTGTTGAGTTCTTTCACGATGGCTAGGGATTTGCGTGGGAACTTGAGGGATGGCAAACCATGGTATACTTGTAATGCGGCCTTTGAGTCCGTAAGGACAACCACATTCTGCGGAGGCAAAGTCTTTAATTTGCGCAGAGCAGAAGCTATCGCTGCGCCTTCCACAACTGTCGACGAGGCTATACAGTCCAGACGCCCAGACCACGTATATCTTAGAGAGGGAATGTAGAATGCAGCTGCACAGCGGTCTTCGTCTGCCTTGACAGAGCCATCTGTGTATACTTGTAGGTGATTCGCGTAAGTCGTGTTCAGGTGTTCCAGGACTAATGACTTGGCTTCTGCAGATGGAATGCAGCTCTTTGATTGCAATCGTGGAAGGACATTTCGACGCGAACATTGCGAACTCGGGCTAGATTTTCTGGCAACTCCCATGCACCGCTAGTCGCATGACGCAAGGAGTCCCATCCGAGCACAAAGTATCAAGGGCGTTTTGATGGCGAGCGGGCTCGTCGCGGCATCTTGCGAAGGCTGCGAAATGTACGGAGCGCCCGGATTTCGATTCCGAAAGTTTGTGGGTATAAAGTTCCCATAAACTTTCTATGCGAAAGATGCATCAACATTTCCAAAGTCGTGCTTTAGATTTTCAATTCCGGAACGTTGTGGGTTTAATGTTGTTCTAAACATCTGACGCCAAAGGTGCATTGACTTTTCTAAAATCGCACATCGGACCATACAATTAGACAAACCAAATCGTTACACTATCAGACGAGTTGGAAAAGCACGCAGCAAAGTCCGATGAGACGAAGCGTTGCGCTGGTTCATTTTTGCCGTCATGTCACAGAAAAGAATATCAACATTTCTTTTTTTACTTGCGCCAAAGTTTCCATGTCAAGCGGTAACTACGCTTTTATTTATTTTGCTCCTTTGACTTTTATTCGCCAGGACACATTGAGTCTATCCCATTTTCTTGTTTTCGCTACACGCGGGCTGCCGGAGCCAGCCAGAGTGCATGCACTTTTCTCGTGTTGCCCCGACCACTTCGAAAGAGCATCGAAGTGCGCGGCGAACTTCGATGCTCTTTCTTTTTTGTCAGGCCGAGTGGATTTTCGCCTGGCAGACTTTTGGACGCTCTCTGGCTAGCAGAACAGAAAAGGAAACAATGGCCGCTCGCCGCCATCACTGTGGGGGGACTTGACGTTTTGCTTGAGGGGGTCACCTTCACTTCTATGTTATCGCAACGTTTCCGGAAAGCATTTTGTCTCGCTGGTGTAGGATACCGAGCAGTATGCATATGGTTCTCTGCATGCCAAGCGTCTCACCTTTTCTTGGATATTCCTTCGGTAGCGACATTAAGTGCCCAAAGTAGGCATTCGATTGCGGCGAACATGCTTTCCTTTGCGTTTTTTCATTGCGGCGCCTCCGCCCCACAAAAGAAGAATAGACATTGTTGCGGCACAACGAATTGACGCATAGTGAAAGTTCGAGTTTGTTACATCTTCTTTTGCGGAAAGTAATGGGCCACGAGATTCTTCAGTTGCCGAATAGTCGTACTATATTATTGCGATAGCAATTATATGAACACTTCAGGCGCATTCCTGCCATCGCCGTCATGTTCTTATAATGTCCAACGGCGATAACATCGCCACCACGCGCCGCATGCTTTACCATGCGAGTGAAAGCGTAGGATGGCAGCTGGGAATGGGTGAGCAGAAGATGGTGGCGCAGTCTTGTGTGCGCATTGGAGAAAAGCGGGGAGGAAGCGTGCCGCCTGCCGCCGCGCGCGATGCATCGGGGAGAGTGGAGGGAAGGGGGGCTTGCCGTAATATGCTCTGATCTGTGAATACGTGACTGCGCAACATGTTCATTCGCCTTGTTTGACGCTTTATACACAGTGACGTTTGCTTAGATACGTACATTTAGTGGAGACTTATACGTGTACTTAAATATCTTGTTGCGAGGTTTTGTGTATACATGCAGTGAACTTTGTTTCTAGTGACAATTTTTTGCGCTTTATCAAGCTGTACCTTCGTATTTGTATACTCCACTGTATCTTCGCATCTTAATTGTACATCTTGCAGAATTCCTTCTTTTTATATGTGCTCTTTGTTGCGACTATAATTTCTGTGGAATTACTCACAATAAACGATCGGTAACAGCTGCTCCTGCGCAACACATTGAAACAAAGGACAAGATTTTTCCCTGGCCGTTGCAAATGTACGAAAATGTAAACAAGGTTCTTGAATGATGAAGTTTCACAAATATATTGGTCCTCTACTTGTTCATTTTATAGCCTTTACGTTTTTCATATCAGCGGCATGCACTGCTTTGCTGGGTTTCAACTGATATAGTTCTGAAGCTTGTGTGATATTCTCTTTAGTTATTAAACAGACTAAAAGCATGGAAGAACTGGTATCAATTATTTCTGGCACAATTTGTGGAAGATACAAATGTATTGTTTTACAAAAAATACATATTTTACTTGCCCTGGCAGTGCGTAGCGTTCAAGAATTCGTTTGCAGCATCTTTGGTAATGACAATGCAGTTATTATTCATGTATTTCATCCTTCGACAAATCCTATAAGCAGGAGGCCGAGCTGCGAATTCCTGGCTACGCCACTGGTCACGGATGATGATAACGTTGCAAAGTAATCAGAGCAGAGTGCCGACAACGTCTTCAAAGCCATCTAAATGACGGAAAGGGCGCGAACGTCAATGAAGGCAACAGTGATGAAGAGCCTGTGAATGATCCAAGACCTTTCGCGGCAAAGGAAGCGATAGCGGCACTTGACGGCATGCAGCTTTACTTTGCCTCGTTCCAGCATTTCGTCGCGGAGCATGCCGGGTATTCCGGTGGAATAAGTTCGGCTGCATCGCGCATTCTGTCAGGTGAAGCGTACAGAAAAAGTTTGGCGACTTATTTCTGTGTGTACCTCTTGAATTCAAGGTAAATAAAGGTTTTCCCTTGCTTAACGTGCTTAGCCTGCTGTACAACAAGCGGTAGGGCGCTTTCTCTTTAAACCGAAGGGAGCTACATAATGGAGGATTTCGGAGCTCCCGAGATCTTCATTGAAAAGGTGTTTAACCGTATACCGTTTTTCAAGCTAAAAAAGCTGAAAAAATAAAGGTTTTACTTGCTCATATGGAGCAACTAACAACACGCTTACTTTCCTCATGCACACAAAGCGTCTGCTTTCACGTGCCCCGGACAGTACGAAATTGCGTGTGAAGAAAGTGGCCAGACATTGAAAGTCGTCTGAAAGTGGTAAATGTGGTGCTGCTGTCAGTACAAATACTCCAACGTATAAGGTTGGAAGTACATCACGGTTGGTTGGAAATGTCTCAGTTATTGCATTTTAGGCATTGATGCTGTTCTTGTTTGGGCCATGTGTCGGCAGTATTCAATAAATAATAATAATAAACTGAAATGATCTGGCTAGCTTTGTAGGAACACAATATCCGATATCTTGTGCGGATTATTGTGTCAGGGTCTGCGGTTCCTGGATGCGGCGCGGCGAAGTGTAATAATGAAAATATGTGGCCATCCCAATTGGGCAATGACGAGCGTGCCCGATAGAAAGCGACAGTAAGAGAAATAGAAAGAGACCGCAGTGAACTAAGTTGAACATGACCTTACGATAGCCACTGGCAACCCAACTCATAAAGATTGGTTTTAAATTTACCCAGAGCCTGCTACTTCGCTTAACATGCCATACTAATCGCTAAACTGAGAGGAGCTATTACTATATATGCACACGGCAGCATGTATCAGCGATAGTTATTGTCATCACCATTGCTCCTCAGGCATAATAGTAACGAGCCTTAAAAGGCTCGTGAATCATTCGTACTTTTAGGTGTTTGCATTGTAAATTGCACCGGACGAACAATTACGAAGACATCCTTGATCCAAGTAGATCATGTGACAGGATATCTAAATCAGACTCGTCAGCCTTAAGACCACCCTGGTGGGTAAATCCATTGCGAATGACCAAGATGGGCTAAGGCTATCTATAATGTACACGCGACCAAAGGAGTTAGTCGCAGTGTCGGTAAACGGCAAAGGCCACGTTTTAAACCTCGGTTTTGGAATTCATCTAGTGGTGCAGTTTTGAGTAAACTTTATTTACGAATGGCGAAGAACTTGCATGATCCCACAGAATGCTTTAACAGAGTTAGTACTCATACGTATTAGCCTTTTGGGAAATAGTATCAATAGCGGTTAATGTAATACCTATTGCCCTAGTCTCGCCTTTCCTGTATTCGTGTCGTGTAGAAACGGTGCAATGAAACTTCGCATCTAAATTCTTTGTCACTTGATAGCTACGAAAAAAAAAATCAAACAGAAAGCAACAACGAAGGCATAACTGAGAAGTAACGCTCCGAAGGTCATTACTACATACAAATATTAGTCTTCATTTCCCGGGGCGATCGCCCGTACAGATTTCGCCAGAAGATGCTATCAAAAATCCCTCGCCCATTGTTTTTCCACACAAGCTCATTTACCCTGTGTCCCTTATCTAGAGCATTCCTCCTGCGGATGGCATTCGCTAAAGCACGCCCCGCTCTCCCACTGGAGCCGTGGCTATTACACGATCCATTAACTTTCACGCTGAAGCCATAGAAAGCAAGCAATATCACTGTTCTGCGGCAGCTGACGCTGGAAGCGATTGTTCTCGCACAAAGCACGGCACTCTGCTCCGTGGACTGGAAGAAGCCGTCGCGGGCAAAATGACCGGGAACAGGGGTCTCTCCTTTCGCGCGCACTTTGTACTCGACGTTCCCTTGTAACCTTTGCACGTTGTCGCAGTTTCAGTGAATGTTTTGAGATGGTTCGCGGTCAGTTACTTTTTTCACGCTCGCACTGACCGGCAATCTCTCCGCTGACCGGCAAGCGACGTCGGGGTCGGTTGAGCAAGTTGATTGTAGTAAACTTCGGGTTCAAGTGCTACCGAGCGGTTTAGTTTCGCTTTAGGTGTGGCGTGGAGATTGCTCGTAACTCGAACTCCTTCTGCTAACAGATAGGTTTTGAGTGAGTCAGTTCATGTTTTTAGCATGCATGCTATCTGTAACAGGGCAGGGCCTGCGTTTGTTCAGTGAGCTATGCGTGTATCTTTTCTTCGCTCCAAGTTTCCCAATCTCCAGCATCGCGATGTCCCTGCAGAGCTTCATTACCACGAACGCCTATTTGCCTGTATGTAATTATCTTGGCGAGTGAGAGCCTATCGCGCACCGCAAGCAATGTGTCGGGACACGCGAACGGCCTAATGAATTTCGACCTGCGAAGCTAAATGTGTTTGGCGGAGAACTGCACATAATGCACATGAAAGCGTTATACAGAGCGTCCCAGGTTTACTGCAGGCTGTCTTTTTTTAGCCGCTGTAGCCTGGCAAAAGAGGGCAAAGCTTCTGGAGTGTCACTTGCGTGTACGCTAGTTTCCTTGTTATGCAGGTTACAAGAACATTCGTCGGCGATTCAATTCGCTTAACAATTACACTTTGTTGCAGTTTAAAGAATGCTAGCGCATGGATGTTACATCAGCTGCATACCTAATTTGGTCAAGCCTAATACATACAGACATACACGTCTTTTTACGAAAATAAGCAGATTTCTGAAATTCATCTGCTTTTGAACTAGTTTACTGAAATAGCAGACATTCACGCGATTTTTCAGAACGTCTTCGACGTTGTGTAAAAAATTCTGCGACAATTACGATACTCCCTAATGCGATATTTGAGCGCAGCTCTTTAGGTGCTTTAGGAGCAGGAGGAGGAGGAGGAATAAACATTTATTGATGAGGCAAAAAAAAAATGGCGGAAGGGTGCGGTGCAGGGTGGGTCCCTATTCCAAGACTCCAGTGGCCATCGCGACCCGCCCAGCTTGGTCCAAGAGGCCTTTCTGGGCCTCGAGGTCAGCAAGAGCGAGGATGGCCTCCCAGGACTCCCTTAGCAAGGTGAGTACCAAAACGTGAAGGGGCAGCGGCAGATGAAGCCCTTCCACCGGTTGCGTCTGTTCTGGAAGAAAACGTGAACACGGGCGCAGGCAGAGTAGCGCACGCGAGGTGTGTACGAAGCGCACGCCAGCGCTTTGTTTCCATATAGGGTATCGGTGTAGGCGCTCGCCGCATGTCTTAGTGTAATGACTCCATTGGCGACCGGGTGAAGGCGCGCGCCATTACGGCTCCATCTCGTAGCGCGTCGCCGTCGTGAAACATGTCTTATGTGGGCACCCGCTTTCCAGCTCATCCTTTCGCCATACTCTCCTCGTCCGCTTTCCTCTCATGCTTCCGGCGTACCCTCCTTCTTCATTATTATTACTTACTACTCCCACTAATCACAAGGACGAAAAAGAGAGACGAAACACGAGCGCTGTTTCGTCTCTCTTCTTCGTCCTTGTTATTAGAGCGTGCTGTAAGTAATAATAATGCAGATGTACCAACTCGCCCTGCTAGCTACCGTAGTACCTTCCTCCGCCGCTTTCCTCCAAGCGCTGTCTTCACAAGTGCCGTCTTTCATCCTCAGCTGCGCTCTGTGTTCACGCTCTTCCTTCATCCTTTGGTTGGCTCATTCGTTCTGTCGGTTAAGCCGACGCCGAGACGGAGGCCGACGCTAAACGCAGGAACGGGTGCATGGGAGCTTCGTTATAAAAAAACAATAACATGTAATGCTGTACGAATTCCCCAAAGATGTCTCCCATGACGATGCATGACAACAACGCCATTACAATGCAGTAAAAACTACTGCTTCTTTGCCCTATGCGCAACGTCGTCCTCAGCTGCAGTAGTGCCTTCTGTACCTCCGAGATTCAAGCTGACACACAAACACTCTCAGACTCTGCGTAGCTTAAGCTGCTATGCGCGAATACTTCGCGAAAGCCGGTTGGTCAGTGTGTCCCTATTCCAACTGCAACAGTCGCCGACCACCAGCTATATATCACTATATATCCAACCATATATCTTTGTGACGAACATGCAATCACGATATATACAAGGCAACTAGCACAGTTTAGGAAATGTAAAAGGAAACGAAGGTTTCGACCATGGAGATTTCCTGCAATAATTACTAGGGGGAACTCGGGTGCTGCGATTGTTCAGCCACCATGGTACGTACGGTAGACTACGAGAATGATCACAGAGTTTCTCACTATATTACCTAGACGGAAATCTGGCGATGATGCGCTGTGGTAAGCATCGGAATGCCGGTATATTGTGGCTTCGGATTGGCATCGTTCTCGGAGAGCCACGACACCTTGAAGACGCGCCTGGCTAGCACTCTTCCGTCTGTCACGATGACTCATTTCTTACTGAAACAGCACTTAAAAGGCTTTTTTAGCTTTATTATTATACAAAGGCATGTTTAGTTTTATTGTGAGGATTTGCTATTGGATGTACAATTGTATGAAACGTACAAAGTATCAGCGGGCTGCTAAAGTTGAATGACAGACGACAACATTCGCGCTCGCTTTGCAACAGTTTGTCGTCTGTGTTCGCTTTTCCTGGCTTAGTCATACATTATAGGGGAGCAAACTTCATTTAAAGATGTAATATAGGTGAATGAAAACCTTTTACGAAGATTTTACTTTAGTAACGCGTTATTTGCGCTGCCATGTCGACGTTTTATAGACGAAGCCTCTTAGAACACTAGTCAACACAAGCCTCGCAGACACATATGCCGTCATTCCCATGACGTCACAGCACCCCTTAGGAAAGTCCCCATAGACGGTGGCACCAGATTTCCATCTAGGTGTTGTATTCTGAGGAACCCTATGGGAATAATGGTTAGTACATGGATTTGTCTGGCATTCTTGTATATATATATATATATATATATATATACATATATATATATATATATATATATATATATATATATATATATATATATATATATATATATATATATATATATATATATATATATTGTGACGACGTGGGATCGACGAGTATGCGTAGCAGCACCGCCAAGAAACGCACTTTATCAGTCGTCCAAGGGAACAACGTCTTCTTCGTTTTCCCCGCTTCACCTAAAAACCCGCGCTACTTCAGCGTCGTCCCCACTGGCGCATACCCGCTGAATTATGGTTCTGCCAAATATAGTTGTGTCATTTGCTCCTCCTTTAGAAAAGATAATCGTCCGGATGATAGAGGCTTGGAAAGCAGCGGTAAAGAACTGCGCAGTCCTGGCAGTCCTCATAGTACTGCTTGATACACAGCACGTGAACGACCTCGGGTAAATGCCTTCGGCGCTTTGAACAGTGCGAGCTGTCTGGAACGACTTCGTAGTTGACGTCACTGATGCGTCGGAGAACTATGTCGTGCCCGAAGTATTTGCTTAGGAGCTTTTCAGAGAGCCCACGCTGTCGTATAGGTGTCCAGACCCACACTTTGTTGCCGATGTTGTATGTTACGGCTTTGTGCCGAAGATTGTAGCGTCTGGCGTCACAGTCCTGTTGTTCGTGGATTCGCAGACGCGCAAGCTGCCTAGCTGCCTCTGCTCGGTGTGTTATGTCTTCAGCACCCGTCTCGTTGTCGTCAAATTCCTGAGGAAGCATTGCGTCTAATGTTGTTGTAACCTCACGGCCGTATACGAGACTGAAGGGCGTCTTGCGAGTGGTCTCTTGACGAGCCGTATTGTACGCGAAGGTGACATAAGGTAAAACCTCATCCCAGTTCCTATGCTCTACATCTACGTACATGCTTATCATATCAGCCAACGTCCTGTTGAGTTGTTCTGTCAGTCCGTTCGTTTGAGGGTGATACGCTGTTGTCTTCCGGTGGGCGGTACCACTTAGACGTAGAACGATATCTAAAAACTGGGCCATGAACGCAATACCTCTGTCCGTGACGACTACTGCGGGATAGCCATGCCTTAAAACGATGGATTCCAGAAAAAATCGTGCCGCTTCATCTGCTGTTGCCCATTGCAGGGCACTTGCCTCGGCATATCTTGTGAGATAATCCGTGGCAACGATTATCCACCTATTACCAGTAGTAGACGTTGGGAAGGGGCCCAGAAAGTCCATGCCTACTTGTGCAAATGGTGTGGCCGGTACGTCAACAGGGTGCAGTAAGCTGGCTGGTCTGACGGATGGCGGTTTACGACGTTGGCAATCCAGACATGTCTGAACGTAACGTTTAACGACCGCAGTAAGTCTCGGCCAGTAGTAATTCTGCCGAATCCATGCCAGTGTGCGAGTGTAGCCCAAGTACCCAGCAGTCGGCTCGTTGTGGCAGGCGTGTAAGATTTCACGTTGAAGCGGTGATGGAACAACAAGGAAGTAGTTGCTGCCGCTAGGCGAGAAGTTCTTCTTGTAGAGGACGTTGCGACGCAAGCAGTATGATGCCACCCCTCTTGCAAAGAGCCTCGGCACGCTGTTGGTTCATCCTTCGAGGTAATCAATAAGCGGCAGCAATCCAATGTCATCCCGTTGCTGGCGTGAAAGATCGGCAGTATCCACGAGTCCCAGAAAAACCGTGTCGTCATCGTCTCGTGCTGCCGGCTCAACAGGAGACCGAGAAAGGCAGTCGGCGTCTGCGTGCCGTTTTCCCGACTTGTATGTAACAACAAAGTCGAACTCATGGAGTCGAAGACTCCAGCGTGCGAGCCGGCTGGAAGGATCTTTCGAATTAATGAGCCAGCAGAGCGAATGGTGATCACTAACGACGGTGAAAGACCGACCATACAAATACGGACGAAATTTCAGAACTGCCCATACCGTTGCGAGGCATTCTTTTTCAGTGGTGGAGTAGTTAGCTTCGGCTCGGGATAGTGTCCTACTGGCGTAAGCAATCACTTTTTCGCTGTCGCCCTGCCGTTGTACTAGCACCGCCCCTAGATCGACATTACTTGCGTCTGTATGCAATATCGTCGGGGATTCCTCATCGAAGTGTGCTAATACGGGAGGCGATTGCATGCGTTGCCGGAGCTCGTGGAATGCCCGCTGCTGGTCTTCGCCCCAATAAAAGGCATATCTTCTCGGGTGAGCTGTGTTAACGGCCATGCGATACGCGAGAAATTCGCAATAAATCGCCGGTAATATGCACAGAGTCCCAGAAAACGTCGCACGGCTTTTTTGTCTGATGGAATCACGTCATCCAAGTAAACCAGGCATGTTTGCCATTTGAGTCCGGAGAGCACAGTGTCCATTAGACGCTGAAATGTTGCTGGCGCCGAACACAAACCGAAAGGAAGTACCTGAAATTCATAAAGTCCGTCAGGCGTCACAAAGGCTGTTTTCTCACGGTCTCTCTCATCCACTTCGATATGCCAATAACCGCTTTTCAAGTCCATTGAGGAAAAGTAGCACGAGTTCCACAACCTATCCAAGGAATCATCAATACGTGGCAGTGGATATACGTCCTTCTTTGTGACCTGATTGAGCTTCCGATAGTCGACACAGAAGCGCAGGCTACCGTCCTTCATCTTCACTAAAACTACAGGTGATGCCCACGGACTATTAGATGGTCGAATAACGCCATCTTCCGGCATCGTCTTCACTTGTTTTTGCATTGCTTCGCGTTCCTTTGGGGCCACACGATAAGGATTTGATCGGATGGGTCTGGCGTCAACATCAGTAATGATGTGGTGTTTGGTAAGTGGCGTTTGACCAACTCTTGACGCAGAGGAGAAACAGCCCTGGTACTGATTGATGAGCTCAAGAAGACGTTTCCGCTCAACGGCCGTTAACGTCGGATTAACGTCTACAATAGGCGCAGCTGTGTGGATTGTAGAGGCCGACTCCTGCGCTAAGGGCAGTCTTGTATTTCTGTCACGTCGTCGAAATAGGCGACAGCAGTGCCTCTAGCGATGTGTCGGCGCTCCTTACTAAAATTCGTCAGCAAGAGTTCAACGCTTCCGTCGATTACAGTGATAAGTGCTCTGGCAATGGAGACACCGCAATTCAGTGCTAGCACACTGATGTGTTCAGCTACTCCAGTCCCATTTTGCAGGCTATCACAGCGCACCTGTACGAGAGAGCAACTCCGCGGCAAAAGTATGACGTCATCGGCGGCAATACGTAAGCGAGGTTGTTGTGGCTTCTCATGGGTGACATTATCCAAACTCGTGGCAAATGTGACGCTTCTTTCACGGATGTTAGTCACGGTGCCGTACTCCCGTAGGAAATCCATGCCCAATATAAGTTCTTTACAACACTCAGTAAGGATGACGAGGGTGACGACGAAGGTTGAACCGGCGATTAAGAGTCGGGCCGTGCATTTCCCGACAGGTGTCATCAACTCACCTCCGGCGGTTCTTATGTTGGGCCCATGCCATGGTGTCTTCACCTTCCTCAGATTGTCAGCGACCTGCAAGCTTAGGATTGAAAAATGGGAGCCAGTGTCAACCAGAGGGGCTATTTCGTGGCCATCAATGCAAACGATGAGCTGGGTGCTGACTATGTCAGTTACGTATTTCGTACTTCTATCCGTTGTATTCGTTGTTGTGCTGGGCGTCTTTTTTGTCAATGTAGTTTCAGGTCGTCGTTCGTCGATAACGGAGATGTGGAGCAGTTAGAGTATTGGCAACCTCAGCCACGGATGTCGCTGCGGCTGATTTCCCAGTCGAGGGCTAGGCGATCTGCCCCTAGTGACGTCGGCAAAACTGCGACGAGTCGGCGAATTGTAGCGCGCCGGAGATGGTGAAGGAGAACGTGGTCGGGGCGTCGTCGTATATTGTGGTTGATTGTTCACAGGAGCGTCGTTGTAAGCGCGTCGACCGTCGTACGGAGAATAAGCATAGTTGGCAGGAAGGCTTGGGTGTTGAGCGGCGCGATAGTTGTTCCATTTGTGGCAAACTCTATAGATGTGTCCAGCTTCACCACAATGGTAGCACACTGGTCGACGGTCGACGGTGCGCCACAAATCGGTTTTCCGACGCTGATAGTTCGGCGGTAACTCTCCATGGAGCCATGGAGTGGCGTGCGCTTGTCGAAAATACGGCATTGTTTGTGCTGGCATGATCGGCGGGGCCGGTAGAGTCGACGAGGGTGACGATGTTGTCTCTGTTTGTGGCGTAGGTGGTGTTTTAGTTATGGGTGTCAACGGCGTTGAAGTTGCGCTGAGTGGACGGCGAACAGCCTCCGCGTAAGTGAGGCGCCAGGGTACGTTCCCACAGTCTGGCGCTGAAAAAGCTTGCCGCACTTCCTCCCGGACTACATCAGCAACAAAAGATAACGCTGGCGTTGGTTCCGTGGGCGCACCCACAAAGCCGAGCTGCCGAAGCTCTTCTCGCACCACCTCTCGGACAACTTCACGCAGAGACATGTCGTTACTCGCGGACAGTACGGAAGTGTTCGCCGCCGAGTTGCTCATGTCTTGCTGGAGGTATCGTTGATGCAGGGCCCGTTCAATGGCTGTAGCCTCTTTTGTGAACTGCGCCACTGTTGTCGGTGGATTTCTCACAAGGCCGGCAAACAGTTGCTCCTTCACTCCTCGTAAGAGATATCGCAGCTTTCTTTCCTCTGGCATGTCTGGGTCTGCCCTATGGAAAAGACGGGCCATGTCTTCCGAGAACTTAGTAACTTAGTAACACTCTCATTGGGCTTTTGAACGCGGATTCCAAGGAGACGTTGCGCGTTTTCCCTCCTGTTGATGCTTGAAAAGGTATCCAGCAGCTGTGCGCTGAAGTCGTCCCACGTGGCAAAGCTCCTCTCGCGATTTACGTACCACGTACGAGCATTGTCCTTCAAATAGAAATAGACACTCGAGAGTTTGTCCGCCGAGCTGGTCTTATGGTTATACTGGGCGACGCGCTCGAACTGGTCTAGCCAATCTTGGACGTCTTCAAAGGCATCACCATGAAAGCTTTCCGGGACCATAGGATTCTGTAGTGTTACTTGCGATGGAGCTGCGGTGGCCATGTTATTTGTAGGAGGTAAACGATTTCTCGAAGTTTCTTGCAGGGGACTAGACTCGGGCGCTAAGCCTAGCAGGCGACGACTGAACCGGTGGACTGGTGTTTGGATGCGCGATGGTGATTCCGGGCTCGATCGTCGGCTCCGCGAAGGGGTGCCAAGCATGAAGAATACGCAGCACCTCCACCAGTGTAACGACGTGGGATCGACGAGTATGCGTAGCAGCACCGCCAAGAAACGCACTTTATCAGTCATCCAAGAGAACAACAACAACGTCCTCTTCGTTTTCCCCGCTTCACCTAAAAACCCGCGCTACTTCAGCGTCGTCCCGACTGGCGCAGACCCGCGGAATTATGGTTCTGCCAAATATAGTTGTGTCAATATATATATATATATATACATGCTCTTGCGCAGCCTTGGCTGCGCATGAGCTACTCTTGGTTTGCGATACAGGTGCAGCTAGTTAAAATCTTTGAACTCCGAATGAAGCGGCGAAACGTGGGCCCGTGCGCCCTATCGTGGAGGTATAATCAGCTGCGAATGCAAAGAGTAGGGTAGCCGAGATGGCTGTTGACTTCGTGCGCGCTGCGTTCTTGCACCGGTAGTGTTTAAAGTCGTGTAACCTGAAGTTTCGAAGACGCGTTCAAGCGAGGGGCGAAATGAAGTCTTCGCTCGCCGATGCTGCCGCTGGTCATCACGCCAGTGTTGGGACAGCGAGTGTCCGCTGTCATCAAGTGAGATGTGCTCACGTTTGCCTACGCGCGTGACGCAGTGTTTGTTACGTTAATTAGCAAGATAAGGCTTACTGCGACTTATACGGCCGATAAAAACACTACTCTTACTTTGCGTAGGTCTCAAATACTTTGCTATTGCTTTCAGGGCTTCACCTATCGGGCGAAATTGCGACTCCTTCAACTGCAATCGTAACAAATGAAATAATCGGCAGATTCTAATTTCCACACGGTGAGTACATTTAGGAGAGAAAAGCCCTCCAGGCTTACGTACATGCAAGTTCGACGTCGGAACACGGCAACGCAGCCTCGTGAGGGAGAGTTCCGGCCTCCGTAGTTGGTAATCTTTACTGCACCATGGAAAATATACGACTTTGGTACCCCTACCGCCTAAACGAGCCACTGCAGGATTTGACAATGTTTAGAAGACTCCACACGCCTGCAAAACCGACCAGCAGTGACATGCGTTGATAATCTAAAACGGCTGAATCCCGTACCTCCACCAAGTGCAGTATGGCGATTTATTATAAGGCGCTAACGTCTCGCACAATCGATGCCGCACCTGCAGTACAGGAGTGCTGGTCGCACGCGCAGCAACAGGCGCAAGAGCGCTTTCTTCGTCCTCTTCTTCCCTACACGAGGAATTATCATAGAGGCCGTGCCAAATAGTCCTTAATTTTATTCAGCCATAATTCTCGGTATCCGAACGACAGCTGATTAAGAGTAATTTCGCAGTCACATTTCAATATACTACGCTTCCATTTCGTATTATATGCTACATCGTGTACTCTTACTGCCACAGAGTTAAAAATTGGAGTCGGCAGGACAGGCTTCCTCGAACATGGGTATACGTCAAGGGCGCTGCCGATCGAGTAAACTAGGGAATAACAGAGCCTCATTTTGTAACTATACCGAGTTGTTATCCGCGCGTCTTTGGTTAGTAATGGTTCATAGAGCACGATTTTTTAGCCCAAACTAGTCAGCGGAACACACGCGGGTTCGAGTTTCACTGAGACCAAATAAATAAGTAAGCGTACCACGAAAGAAAGGAAAGAAGGCAGAAAGAAGAAAGCAAGTAGCTCCTTTTGAAATGTAAACTTTACGACTAGTCTTCTTAAGCGCAAGGAGAGGAGTAATATTTCAGAGCAGCTAACCTCAAGTACGAAAAAATTAAGATGCCCTAAAGCCTAGGTATTTAGCTCATCGCTGATGGTCGTTGCTGCCTAATGGACGGCACATAAATAAAGGCTCTTTAATGTAGAACATTCACAACAGCAAACTACACAATTCAAGCTGCTAAATCTAGCGCCAGTGTAAAAGGAAAAAAAAGAAAACAGAAGCGAGTTTTCAGTCCAGCAGCATACCTGGTTTTCACAGTTTTCTACTTGGCTGAATGTCGGGTGGTTATAACAATTAGCAGAAAGATACTTCACGACAGGTTATTAAATATAGTGCGAGCCATATATCGAAGCACAGAGAATAAGCGTAATGCAGAGCCTTTGAAAAGCAGTATGCATGTTACGCCGTTGACACATGCGTGTGCATACCTGTTTATAAAGCTCATAGGAGGCGTAATCACTTATTTAATTTATTTAACATGGTATGCTAAATGTCGAGGTTGTTTATGAAGGGCGGCCACGGCTTCATTTATTAAGAGGGCAGATGCGAGGATGCGCGTTGCGGCCACCGCTGCAGCATGCATAGGCAATGCTCGAACATCCTGTCTCTACGGCCGTTTGCGTAACTGTCCTCCTCCTCGTCGATGGCACGACTGGTGGCGACATAGGTACAGGGGCTCCCCACTAGCACCTAGAGTGCTTAAGAAGCATGCGTGAAAGTTAATTAGAACGTGCAAAACTGCTGAATGTCATATGTGTACAAATGCTTACAGGTCATGTGAGGATGAGTAACGCAGACAAAATTAGTATGCACAGGTGGTTCAAACGGGCAGTTAAGGTTAGCTGCGGGAAGGCCCCGGATATCCGAATGGATATTTCGGGTATGCGAGTCTAGCAGAAGCGCGAAAGTAGAGGATGATGTTCATGCTACGTTGGGAAGCGTGGAAGGCAGAAAGAGACACGCATAAATGTTGGCGTCGCACCGATGTGGCTGTGTGCATTGTTGTACACAGCACGTGAAACTTATTGGGAACTCTGGGCGCTCCGGAAGCGAGGTTGACAGAGCGCAATGGTAGCAGGATGCAGTAATTGTGGTCGTCTTTGGAGTCGCACGGGAACTCCTCTTCATTTCAATCCGCAATTATTCTATGCAAGCCTAGCGTTGGTAGCGGTGGCTCGACTGGGACGACGGTTGCTTGAGTCGAGTTGCAAGACAACAATGGACGTTTGTGGCGCTAGACATAGGGCAAGAAGCTTCCTGCGACGATGACGTCTGAGACACGCCCCTGCTTAGCAGCATTAATAAATTAGTGGCTGAGCGCACTAGTTGGCACGAGTAGGGGCGTGAAATCTATGGAGGCATCCGGAGCCAGAAAAGGCGTCCTTATAGACGAGGGCACCGCCTCACCCTGAGCTAAATATCTCCTACAGGCCGCGTTTACGTGGGGCAAAAGGCGGCGTGCTTGGTGTAGAGTAGCCGATGTTTCGACGAGGTCGACGAGGTCGACGAGGGGTCAATGTGACAGCGGCGAAGAAAGAGCAGTGGTTTGCTTTGTGGCCTGTACCCTCGATGAACCAAAGGTTCTGTAGGAGCAAGAGGGCAGCACTGGTGACCCATCTTATCTGACAGGCGGAACTGAGAGGTAGCAGGCGGGGAATAGCAAACCTCCCGAGGCGTGGTGTCACTGGACAAAGTGAAATGGGTGGCACATGTTCAATCATTGTGCCATTGCTGGAGAATTTAGCAAGAAAGGTGCCCTCAAGCCTGCAGATATTTGATGGTGGAGTGCTGTTAGGCTGGCGCAACTCTCCTCCATGAAGTCGGAAGTATTCGACGAAGTATTCGGTGAAGTATTCGGTCGGAACTATTCTTCACAGTGCACAGTGGCGTGCACTGTGAAGGACTCAAACAGCGGAAGAAGCTGAGGCTACAGGCGGACTGGGAGAAGGACCGGAAGAAATGATGCAGTCAAATGTGCCAAAAAACAGCACACAATTCAGTTTGCGATTGTAGCTGACGTTTAGTTGCGCTGCTGTCACTCCGGCAGGCGGCCGAATGAGACGTCGGTTGCGGGTTGTTCAAGTGTCGGTGGTTGGCCAGTCAAGGAGGCGCCGAGTCTTCTTCGCGTGTTTTTACGGAGCCGCAAATTGATTCAGATGTGGCATCGTGATTTTCTGCTTTTAGCAGCGGCGAAAGGCGGAATAATGGCTGGTACTGACCCCTAGGCTAGCCCCACCTGTAGCTACACCGACAACACACCCACACCATACACGGAAAAATAATTATGAGCCATGTGAGAGTTTTTTGCCGCCACAGCGTAACGATTAAGATCCGCATCTGAAACCTCGAAGTTATTGTGACTAACGAGGTACACGCACAGTTCGGCGTTCATAGAGAGATTGAAGCAGCAAATTGCAGTCGTTAGGTGTCGTGGTAAATCTGTTGCTCACGGGTAGCAGAAATTCAAGGGTACCTAATTGCTAGATTGAATTTCTATCGGCACTTTTTTCTGGTGCACGTAGCTTCATGGCTCAGGAACATCACGGTCTGGCCACCAAGCCTAAACGTTGAAAGGCATGAGAGCGTGTAACGTCGAGTGCTCAGACCGAGGCGTCTGGTCTACCGAGTTTTTAATAACGGGCGGCCGAGGAAGGCAGCTGGCACCGAAATTAACCACGAGCGGGTGCGGGCGCAGGCGTCGTCTTATTGGGGTATGAGCTTCTCGTTAGCAGGCAGGTTGTGGGGCGGCAAGTGTGGCTATATGCGCTGCGGAAAGACTTCCCTAGTGCACGAACCAATCCACAACATTCAGAGAAACATATCCCCTAAGAGCGTCGGAATTGCTTCTACAGGGCGAGAGGGCTTCATACGATAGCACGGATGTGCGTGTGGCAGCTGTGTGCACTCAGTTCGCCAAACTTCGGCATCAAAACTTGTAGATCCCGTTACATAGTGGCTGGAGTATACGAGGCCCAACGCTGAATCATGCAGATTGGCGAAGATCTTGGAACTTCTGTATAGCCTCAACTGGTAAAAAAAATCCAGCGTAAATGAAATAGGTACATTGAAGTCAATTACCGGATTAGCGCATCAGTACAAATAATCTAATATATTATATTGAGCGCCATCACGAAAACCAATATACCTTGGATCGACAGTATGCCCCGTTCTCAAGTGTAATGTAGGAAACAGCATTTTTCGTTCTGGCTAATTTCCCTGCCTTTACCCTTTCAGCTGCCATTCTCATGATCGACACTACATAAATTGCTGATAACTTCAAGTATCCGCCTTCCTGTGAACCTCTGTCTCTGTTTTGATATACGCGTAGTTCGCACCGACGGACGCGTCACTGGTGGAGGCCTTTCTAAGTGCACTACTGAAAGGAGGAATTAGTCCGCCGTAGACTTCTGCTTCGTTGCTCGAGCTTCTTTGTATTATACACGTTTTCGGAGCCAAATAAGCAACGCCCGTAGCATGTGGGTCGAGGCCAAAGCTTGAAGGCATGCCGAAGAACAATTGTTGCACGTTGGGGTCCTCAAATACTAGCAAATACGTGCCGTCTGCACGGTTCTATTCACTCCCCAGAGCTCGCATGAGCGGCAGCAAAGAATCGCCGCAGTTGGGTGGCAAATTTCTTGTTCCCACACTTGATTGCTCTCATTTCGGTGTTTGATGCACTCGATCATGTTTGCAAGGGTAAGCGACGAAGTTGATTACGACCTATCGATGCTTTGGTTCGGCTTGTCCGTAGTGCAGTATGCAGGTTAAAGCAATTTCGCTTAGCTTTTGAATGCCGCTAGCAACTTCTACGGTTTGTAGATTCTTTACAGTGTTGCTCTAGCTAGGATGCATCGTGTTGTCTGCTAAAGCTCCTTAGACTTGCAAGGACTGACGCTGTTGGTGTTATGTATGTGTTCGGTTAAACCGTCGCAACAGCTGTCACGCACTTCAAGCTTTTGGATCTGTTTTATGCGTGGCTTCGTGCATGTTGGGCTATTTCTGTTGTTGCTTCATGCAGAAGTATTGTTGATTGTTTTAAGTACTAAGTTTTCCCCTTACCTCCTTTGTAAGGGGCTTAAATGGCGTTGTGTTTCATCGGAATGATTACAGACCTTATTAGCGGCTCTAATATTTTCGCCCGGGGATATCTATATTGTGTATGCTTGGTAAATGTTAGAAAATAGGTCGCTCAGGGCGAGGATTGCTGTTGGCTGCTGCTGCATAGAGTACTGCTGTTCGATTTTCGATGAAAAATTTGGGTCATGCGCTGTTTGAGCAAAATTACCACAGAGAGCACTTTCATAATGCAAACAAGGGGTAAGGCATGCAGACGCGGACACAAGAGCAGAGAAGTGGGCAACACGAACGCCGTCTATCAACTGAAGGAAGCACTGAGGCAAAATAAGAAAGAAGACAGAAAAATCATCTCCGATTACTTTGGAATAGTAGCACCACATGTCAATCAGGTGTACCCGAAAAAATGCAGGGGGAGTTATTCACGCTACACGATCTGGTCCAGGCATAGTAGCGGTACATGGTAGAGAAGTCTCGAGGACGAGAAGAAAAAAAAAGATTAAGGAGATGCACACAAAAGTGTAAGAATGAAAAACACGTGTAGCATACCTAATTAAACCACGCAGACTAGGTGAGTATTCGTCAGCGCCCCGTTTCAGTGGCGTGCCAATGCATGATCGTCATCATCAACATCACCAACAAAGCGCGGGAGAGCAGAGAGAGAGAATAAACATTTTTAATTATGTGAATGTCGCTCTGTGGAGGCGTCCTCATTCCAGAAAGCGAGAGAGGAGCCTGGCTGTCGCATGGTTCATTTTTTAGCGTTCGCACGCACGGCAGCGCCATGCATTAAGGACGCCATGCGCAGGCTTCTGTGTTTCGGTGCTAGGTCCGCTGTAGCACACGTCTCGTGCATAACTCGCTTCTTCGGTGACGATAAGTTGTGTCACTGCCATAATTTAATGCTCACGCATTCATTTCTGACCTCCTCGCTGAGAAAGTAGAATGTCAATGTGCTTGTGTTTTCTTGTTTTTGTTTACGTTTACGATATGACATTCAGGTCACCGCTTTCTTTCCTTAATTACTCTCGCCTAACTATCCAGGGACAACTCCTCTTCTTCTAGTAAACTGGACTCGCCGGGAATGCAACTATTTACATCACTTCATCCTCTCACTCCTTCAAGTGTCCTTTCTCTCAGACTTGAATCATACTACAATAAACTTTATAGCACGGACGAATGTTCGCAATTTCACGCGTTCCAGGCGCTGACGCGGCCTTTCATGTGGCTCTGGGGGCCCGTTCATTTGAATGCTACACGAGAGCGCAGACTACTGCTTGGACTTTATCCTGATTTTGAGTTTAAATTAATTACGTTTCCCCTCTTAGCGTTTTTATTCCTTCCGTTACCTTCTGTAAATCACTCCTATAAGTTTCTTATACCAATTGGATTTGATGCTAAATTAAGACTTGCGGTACGACTCCTCATTCTTCATAACTGATTTGCGGTATCAATGGAGTTCTGGACTCCCTAACATTCATATATGTTCTTTTTCTCACTAAGGGCTCAAAAAATATAAGGAAACAAAGAAACACGTACTACCTTTGGGATCGGCCTACAATTTTAGGCTGCCCTACCTTCGGGATCGACCCACGAAGCAGGCTAGAAACAAGAAACCGATACGGAAAGGTTAAGAGAGCGAGAAGCGCAAGCAAACAGCTAGCGGAGGGAAGCCGCTACCAGCGAGGATCGAGAACGGGAAGCGCAAGCCAAGTGCAGGTGGAGGCAAGCCAACCCCTAGTTTCAAGAGAAGGCAACCCAAGCCGAGCGCCAGCAGAGGCAAACTAACCCCCAACTTCGAGAGCCGGAGGCCGAGCAGTGACGTCGACGCAGAGAGATTCCTCCCACGGGGGGTGCCGATGGACAGTCCAAGAGAGAATTCCTCGACCGTGAGTTCGGACAGAACTGCGAGGGGTGTGATGGTCTGCGGTTTCATCACAACCTCACGAATTGAAGAGTCTGCGCAATCCGGAGCCGAAGCTCGAATCTAGCAAAACGACGATAACGAGACGAAAGACTCATGAAAATGGCGCTAAACACGTGTTCAAACTTAACAAAACGACCACCAGCTAAGCTGTTTTGACAGCTGTCACTGTGTGGAACGGCTTTAACTTTTTTTAGTATCTGTCTTCGGTTCCTGCTCCCCGCCCGCTGTTTCCTTTATCTCTCATTCGACATCGCGAAACAATGCTACTGACGTCATGTGCGACGCGAGCACGCCGTACGCACCCGCGCAATGGGGAAGCGACAATGGCGCTCCCCTCTCCCTCCCCCCTTCATACGAACGCATAAACCCGCATGCGAAGTCTCCAAGGGTTTCACGACGCAGCAGATGGCCCGGAACGTTAAGACGGCGCTGTTTACGAGCACTCGTTTTACTGTGAACTTTGCATTAAACTCGGCCACGCGGTGCGTTATCATTAGCCGAAACGCTTGCCGGGAGCCTGAGCATGGTGCTTAGCAGCAATGACCATAACCACTCTTTCGGGCAGCCTGCTGCTATACAGGCTGCAAGACATAGACATCAAGTTCCACCTCGTTTGGCCTGGTTTCTGCGGCGCACAAATTTTCCGCGCCACCAGAACTCACACCTGTGTCAGACACGTGGTCGAGGCACGCGGTTCCTTTGTTCTTCAGCGAGCGTTCTCGCTGCGTCACTGACATGCTCTAATTCGCGCTGCTTCGCGTAAAGCGAGCGACTTTGCACCAACGCACATTTGGGCGAGGATTGCTAAGCTGAAGGTAACGTGACTTTAGTAGGTAGACCGAAGCCGCCGGCGCCTACAGCGGTATGTAACAGCCACGCAGTAAAGCCGCTGTTCCCTGTGATGAATTTTAGGTGTGCGTAACTATTCCGTGTGATCTTTCATTTTGAATTACCCCTCTGGGGTTATCCGTCTTGGCTTAGGCATGTGGCCATTGTACTGGATGGTGCCCAGCGAGGTAGCCAGTGACACCTGCCCGTGTTACGGCCATCCAAAAAGTACATAATGTTTTTTCGATTTAACTCAAACGCTTATCCGATCATTTCCACGGGGTAACATTACGTTTTACCCGCCGTGGTTGCTCAGTGGCTATGGTGTTGGGCTGCTGAGCACGAGGTCGCGGGATCGAATCCCGGCCACGGCGGCCGCATTTCGATGGGGGCGAAATGCGAAAACACCCGTGTACTTAGATTTAGGTGCACGTTAAAGAACCCCAGGTGGTCAAAATTTCCGGAGTCCTCCACTACGGCGTGCCTCATAATCAGAAAGTGGTTTTGGCACGTAAAACCCCACAATTTAATTTAATTTTTAACATTACGTTTTGGGAAATGGCATCGCATCACAAGAGAGAGGAATGCGTAAAGCCAATTGGCTTTCCTGTTTAGTTTGTATTCGTCTTATGAAGTCTCTCTTTCTCTCTTCCTACTCTATGTCCAACTTGTTTTCTCCCACTCCAGTACTGCATAGCAAGTCGAAAACTCTAGTGTGGTTAACCTCCGCAACTTTCGTCTCTGTCCTTCTAGTTTTAAGACGAAAGAAAAAAAGAGAAATGCAAAGCACTCACATGTTTGAGAAAGAACTAGAGACTTTAACTTTAACTTTAAATTAAGTTTAAACTTAGCTCAGTTCGCTAAATAGGGCACAGGGAAGCACAATGAAATATCACTTGAGGCCGCGCGTGGAAACGACAGCACTCATTCATAAGCAGGCACGGGCCTATCTCTATATTGATGAGCTGACTTGTCAGTTATAAATGCACACGCAAAAACATATACCACGTGTTTTTTGTTTTGTTTTTTTCATGCGGGACACTTAAAAAAGGATTTAGGCCCTGCCATTTTTGCAAATAGGCTTCGTAGCTAGGAGAAAATTGCCAAAGAAACATTTTTTACGATAATCTCGCTGATTACTTCGATTAATTTTTAGTTTATTCCCTAGGGCAATTTTATAACCGCGATCTTGTAGCCCAAGAGTAGTGAATTCATGTCTACTTAGCGGAAATTCTAAGGCGAGCACCACTCTAGAGATATGTGGGGCAAAATATCGTAGATGTCTCAGTGTTCTGGTTAAGATTGTCCCAAAGTGTTAGATGGACGGTTTTCGGGAAACTGTCAGCTGGAACGCCAATGCATTTTTAGCACATTTTAAGGTGGCATATGTCGAAACATGACTTCACTGCGGCACCGCTTCAATTTCACAAATGCAATACGCGCCCAAGAGTTAGTAATTATAAATGTTATTACAGATCTAGAGAAAAAGAAGGGGCTTGGAAGCTACTCCTCCTACTGCACCCATGAGAGTAGCACTACCCCTTCGCTCTCTTGGCTTTCCCCCACCTGCAACAACTCGACAACAACAATACGGCAGTCCTATCCCACACCCAACGTTCGGTAATTATTTAAATAAATACTTGCCTTCTTTCGAGGCTTACCACATTTATGATAACTGGCCTCCTTCATATATTTAGAGTGAAGCTATCTTACGCAAGTTTCTTGCGGCTAATGTTCGCCTACTGTTCGCTAATGTTTCTTACGTGTTCCACGTAAGAAACACCATCCTGCTATACCATAACATGTACATGTGACACATAAGAGCTGCATGCACGTCTTTCCAAAGCACGTAATTGAGATTTAGGGTGTAGAAAAGCAAGACAGAAAAAATATGCTAAAAAGACTCGCCATACCATCCTTGCCAAAGTGGATGCCCAGTGAATCTGTTGCAAAAGCGCTACTTGAACTGCTGAGGGGGGTATGCAATGATTAATGATGGTTCGGATGCTTGTTTTGAGCCTGTTCGTTATTGAAATGCATGGTGTTCTTTCTGTTGTATGAGTGATTACGTCGATGAATGTATGTACTGTTCGCTTTACTTTGCTGAACGCTTGTAGCCTCTTTCTTACGGGGGTATGAGCCATTCCATTTTAACGCGAAAGCGTTAGAGGCGCCGCGTCGCATAAAATCCGGTGTCGGCATCGGCGAGGGCGTTGTCGTCCGTGAGCAAGAATTTCCGTACAATATTTAGTTATATATGTACGCCATGCCTTGCTTTATGACATGCGGTATATGCGGATATTATTGCCTTGTTAAACCTTGTATTTCATTCCTTACATTACCTTGTCTTACATTATACCTTATACATTTTCTTACATTCTTGACGAAGTTATACCTCGGTATTTTGAAATTGACCACCCACAAACAGACTTCCTGAAACAAAATACCGACAGATCATGCCTTCTATGCTAAATCTTTTCAGATTTAAATAATAAAAGTACAAAACAATAACACATACTCTACAACTATGTAAATTTTTGGCGAGGCTGTGCGCTACCTCTGGAATGGGCCCACCAACGAGGCCGCTTTTCTACCAGAAAGCCCGCCTTCGTGCATAGCGTTCGCCGCCAGCGCTTCCCGGTAAACACTGCGGTTACATACGCTGCAGTTGCCGGGCAGTGTGAGTAGTCAGGGATCTTTGAATGCTATCGCGTTCCACACTTAAAGGTGAAGCTTAAGCATCCTCCAATTCTTTTTTTGCTTGCTTACACGGATATGAGCCATTGCTTACGGAGGTATGAGCCATTGCATTTTTGCTTACTTAAGGGGCATGAGCCAATGCTAACGATAGATGCTTATTTTGAGCTCGTTTCTTATTGAGACGTACGTTGTTCTGTACGTTGTATATATGATTGCAATGAATGTATGCACTGTTGGCTGCATCTTGGTGAGTGCTTGTAGTCTCTGCATTAACGAGGGAGATGAAGCAATTCATTTTTGCTTGCTTAGGGAGTATAGCCATTGCTGATGATAATTCTTCTTGACGGACGGATGCGAAAGATGTCGACCACCGATATGCTAGCAGTTTCGCTGTGAAATAAACACCTGCTCTACGCGTATACTACTGTTGGGGGGCGTAAATCAACTACATAAGACCATCCATTAAGGAAGAGTGGGTGAATCAAGAGGGTTCCATAATTAGTCTGCCTGCATAGAAACACTGCCTAATGACAACAAACGTGCACTCCTAGACTTCAATGACACATCATGGCTAGATAATAAATGGTAACGTAAGAGGACCTCTCAAGAGAAGTAATAACCCTGACTATCGCCTCCTACCCCGCCCCCCCCCCCCCCCCAACCTACTTCAGCACTTTTTTTCTTTTTGAGGCGGCAGCGTTGCGCGTCTTTCTGGCCGAACGCAAGTCACGATGAACGTCGACGCTAATGCGATTGTGATTGAAGCAACGTAGCGACAGACCAAGTCGCCGCCGCAGAGACGCGTTATGTATGGCTTGTGTATACAGCCTGATTCATCTCTTGCGATTCCCACTGAAGACACTGCGCCATTCAGCGGCGCTGACGTGAAATGTGCGCATGGCGCATGTGTGATTAAACATTCAGACAGCGCGTACAAATGTATATGGCGCGGGTTTAATTCTGTCTAGGCAGCATAGAAATTGTAAGTGATTTTTTTGACATCGAAGACTGTTTTGTCGACCGACTGACCAATCAGTACGTAATGTACTGATTGGAATAGAGTAGATAGAGTAGAATAGAGACCGGAGTGCTTGGAATAAAAGTAGACGGATGTATCACCCGGTCAGCAGCCGACGAAATAAGCAAGAAACTTTTAGAGTATTGGTTGAAAGAAAAAAGGTTGGAAGAGACTAATACGATTGTATCTATTAGAGACAGTGGCAGTGGTACAAGGTAGGTAGAGAAGAAGAAAGAGATGTGTACAAGAATGCTTGAAGGAAAAACATTGATAGCATACCTGAGTAACTCAAGCAGGCTGCGGAACAATTTGTACCCCCCCCCCACCCCCCCCTCAATTGAGGATACAAATAAATCATCTTCATCGAAGCGCGAAAGAGGAGTCCCAATGCAGTACTGGCCTCGCACATAACTCGGTTCGACGATTTCAGTACGTTGTGTCGCTATATTGATACACTGCAAATGCATTACGGCTGAGAGTCGAGGTTGTCGAGTTGTTCTAGTTAACCTATCTGCCTTTTCTTTCTCTTTCCTCCTTCCTCCCTTTCGTATATATATATCTGTGCCTCACATAGAAAAAAAACAGAATATTTCTACAATCATGGTCTTTAGAAATTGTGAAACTTGGGAAGCTTATACAGTTCTACGTGGGCAGTAGAAAGCTTTCGAAAAGATATCCGTTGGATCACTTCACAGCGGGACGTAATTAGAGCACCGATGTTACATTGGTTGCGAAGCGAGGGAGCCAGGAGGAGTCTTGCAACCGTTGCCTGGCACAACGTGCACACTGCGCCAGCAATTAGTTGCCTTCGTTAGCTCCCGTTAAATGTCTCTCCTATTTTTCGTTAGAGTCCATCAAGCTCCCAAACCATGACAAATCTTCTGGGCACACGGGCACTAATTAGGGAAGTTTGCCAATAGGACAAAAGACCGGGAAAGTGTCCGCTCATGCGAATTAAGAATACCATGCACAGTTTGGCTCTTTTATTGACCTTCCGAAGAACTTGCTCTGTTGCCATCCGAAAAAGAAAAGAAAGAAAACAATCGCTAATTTACGATAGAAGTTCAATAGACCGGCTTATCTCAATGAACACTTCGTCACAGTTAGCACGGTCGAAGCCGTTTCACACAGTCAACACTGTTCTCAACAGTCCAATCAGTCCAGTCCAATTCGTCCGGTCAAAATCAATAGCATTCGGCCGACAATAATCGATCTCTTCGTTCACCGAACTGGGCAGTGGTGCATACATCAGCTGGGTAGGATATACGGAACTGTCTATCTGTCTGCAAATGCATTTGATGGTTGAAAAACGCGCTAAAATGTTCCCGATTTTTCCGCCATTTGACGGGCTTCGAAGACATTGCTACAAACAGCTTTGCAGATATTCAGTCAATAGCTGCTGCATTGACGACGATGACTTAAGGTATGAGAAAGTAAAATAAAGGCAGAGGTGAAAAGATAAGGGCGCCTCATCTAACTAAGCATTTATTACTTGTATGAAAAGACCCCAGTTAATATTGTGATATCGTCATTAGGAGATTTCACGGTGTGATGGATACAGGGTAGAGAAACGAGACGAGATGGAGACTGTCATAGGAGGTGCGCATGGACTTGGGAAGATGAAATGGAGGGAAAGGGGGCACTTGCAGCTGGAAGAAAGAACGTTAAAGGGGGATCTACGCAGTCACAATGCTCCGGACAGCAAAATCCCGCCACATTTTCTTGATTCCATACCAAATCAGATGTCTGTCACCGGTGCCACTCTGACAATAATGAACGTGCCTAATCTTCTGTATTCTCTCACTTTATTATCCCATTGCCCGCACTCTCCAGAAATTAGCAGGTGGAAACTAGCGAGCTGACCTTTGCCTCTTGTGAGCTTCTCGCTACTTTTGTTTTCTTCCTTTTCGATTCTGTTACATGTTGTGTGCGTGCACTGGCATTCCCTAAAATCACGTTCCCTAAAGTGTCTGGTCGATTTACATTTAGATATTAGGTATGTGAGTATTTTGGGGAGTTCGTCGTTCCCTCCACGTTGATGTGAGTGTGGTTACTTGCAGAGTAAGTATCACGTCACAATGCAAGCCTCGTAGCAATCAGAGCTGGGTGCCTGGAAGTGAATGACGAATGCCTCCACGGTAACGCAGGAATTATTTGTATAACATTGAGCACAGGCGTGCTGTCCACACTTTCTGTGGTAAGGCAAGAAGTACGGCGGGCTTGTATGACCTTTCAGAATCCCAACGTGATTTCCAGCGAAGCTGTTATGTTTATTTTTCGAGCAGTTGCACTAACAGTTTCAAATAACGGTAATCAGAACGCACAGTCTAAATCGCTGCCCCTACAAGACTGGTCCGCTTCAGACGTTGCCCGCATGTAACGCTTTCTAGCACTTGTTAAGAAATGTTTGCGAAGGCAGTAATACTTTCACACACATTAAACGTCACGGGAGCGTTGTCCACAGTGTTCTTTCACATTTTCACTAGATGTTATCTTGATGGCGCGTATAGTTCCACCAGGACAGGAGGATAAATTCTGCGCTGTTAGGTAACACAATATTATAACGATCATGCGAAGGCAGTAATGATTCCGCACGCATTTAATTTCACACACAGATTGGCCATATTAATTTCGCATGGATTGGTCGTATAGCCTTCCCTCCTAATTCCTAAATTTGATCTTGGAGTTATGGGCAGTTATGCCACGGAAATAGGCTAAATTCTGTGCCCTCGTAAAACGCCCATAACGATCCAGAGTGCTTGCATACGTAATTTATTGCAGAAGCCACAATAAACCAAGCCGCTTTGAACTTTGCCAACATATCACCCGTTCTCTGCTTCTTGATTTAATCAACAGTAAACAAGGTGCCTTGTTGAGTTCTCCGAGAACACGGGGCTAACATCGTATACCGTAAAAAGGCGGTTTAAAAGTTGTTTGTGAGGCACCTAATTAAGGAAGAAATGCTAATACTTCGCTGAATTGAATTTATGCCCCTTCCCTCTTCATTTCTAACAAATATTAACTTTGTGTGATGCAAAGCTTTCTCAGCATATCGAGACACAAAAAGAAAGAGAAAACAAGAAGAAGGAAGGCATGCAGGTCAAGCCGACAAGCGCCCAGTTTGTTACCCTATATTGAAGGTACAGGAAAGAGAAAATATAAAGAGGAAAGAGGGAGAGTGTGAACAGTGTGTGAATACTGCACTGTGCAGGGAAGCGCTCTGAAACTAAAGTCAAGTCCGAGCAGCTGATATATGTGGTTCCCTCCAGATATGTTGAATAACGTCGCTGATAATGGCAACGTGATATTTTGTCTCCAGATGAACAGTATTAAACCGGACGTACGCCTGCAGGTGGTTAACCACTTCACCTTTAGTTCTTACGTTCGTAAACTCATTAAAGAATAAACGCTCATCTTCCCATCATAAATGCAGAAATACACGATCGTCGCGCGATGAAATCGCACCCGTGAATCTTCAGTTCACTTCTTTTTTCAGACATTACCTTTTGGACCGAGTCATTCAGAAATTCAATACTAGATCGAAAACAATCGTTCTCTTTCTTCAGGCCACAGATTAGCAAATCTAGTTGGCATCTAGTCATCTACAGCGGCAACACGCTGCAGCCACTAAACCACTGCGGTGTGCGGTACACCATAGTATTCTTGTGACGTTAAGCCTTACTCCATTCGTTGACACTGAGCAAGAAAGCAACTCCATAATGATCAATAAATGAGGCACTGTTTGTGAGAGAGAAGGAAAAAGCAACTAATACTATAACGAGAGTAATGACACGCAATTTTTTTCCCGCTCCTTCGCAGGCCGGTTTGGAAACATAGGTAGCGCATAACGCCGCGAACAGCTGCAGCGCGGGGAGTGCAACAACAGTGCCTGTGGCAGTGATGAATATTAATGACGTCCGACAGGCGCTTTCTACTTTGTGATCGCGCTTGACGAGCTCTTTTTACCTGTCTTCTTCGCACGCCTGCGACTGCTGCGCTCTCTTGTCTTCGTTTCACGTGGGCTTCGTCTTGCAGGAAGTCAAAACGCTAGATGGCAACGTCACGTGACAGACTCGAAATGTAATCATAAAAAAAAGAATATAAGAAGGAACGGCTAGCTTGAAAAAAAACTCAGTGCCCTTCCGCTCTGTGAAGAAGGATGGCCAGCGAAGCTGTGTATTTGGGCCTCTCAATGGCAAACTGCACCTCCGCCGTGGGTCGGCGCTGCACTGCATAATCTTCGGGATCGGCCCACGTATGGAGAGTGCTTAACGCCTGATTCAGCTACGTCGCAGGTCGCCCCGCATCGGACTATTTTCGGCATTGGCCCACATATGGGGAGTTTTTTGCTTACCACGCCAACGACACGAACATTTCCTTAAACGGTAGAGGTATCCAGCTTCACTGTAATAGAATTTCGTCACATGATAGGCAGATGGGAAGACCTATCTGCTGAGTGGATAGAGAGTGTGAGTGAGAGTAGGCGAGTAGCCCATCGGGACGAGGGCGTCACTAAAGGTTACCCCGAGTCGAACAATAGTGAGGGAGTGAAACCAACGTATATAAGCAAATACATACAGTTGAATTTGCGGTTACCGATGGTGTTGTAAATGCGTTTCCGACCGCGTAATGCCCGCGCTAGAGGCAGCACAGCCACATTATTTGGCTTATCCAAAAATATGGTTCTTCGAAACAGTCCAACACTATGATCATCAGTCTATTTTATGTCCACTGCAAGGCGAAGGCCTGTCCCTGCGATCTCCAATTACCCCTGCCCTGCACCAACCGATTCCAACTAGCGCTTGCGAATTACTTAATTTCATCATCCCACCTAGTCTTCTGCCGTCCATGACTGCGTTTCCCTTCTTTCGGTACCCATTCGGTAATAGTAATGCTCCACCGATTACCTAACTTTCGCATTACATAAACTGCCCAGCTCCATTTCTTTCTCGTGATGTCAATTAGAATATCGGCTATCCCCGTTTGCTCCCTGATCTTCACCGCTCTCTTCCGGTTTCTTAAGGTTACACCTAACATTCTTCGTTCCATCGCTCTTTGCGCGGTCCTTAACTTGTTCTCGAGCTTCTTTGTCAGCCACCAAGTTTTTGCCCCATATGTCAGCGCCGGTAAAATGCACTGATTGTACACCTTTCTTTTCAATGATAATGGTAGGCTTCCAGTCAGCAGCTGACAGTGCCTGCCATTTGCCTGCTCCCACCGATTTTTATTCTTCCGTAAATTTCCTTCTCGTGATCGGAGTTCCCAGGGAGTAATTGACCTGGTAAACGTGCTCCTTCGCAGACTCTATAGGCTCATTGGCGTTCCTGAACTCTTGTTCCTTTGCTCGGCTATTGATAATTACCTTTGTCTCCTGCATAATAATCTTTAACCCCATTCTTTCTTTCTCTTAGGGGCCTCAATCATTTGTTTTAAGTCATCGCGACTTTTGCTGAACAGGACAATGCCATCTGCAAACCGAAGGTTGCTGGGATATTCACCGTTGATCCTTACTCCAAAGCCTTCCCAGTTTAATAGTTTGAATACTTCCTTCAAGCACGCAATGAATAGCATTGGAGGGGTGTTTCTCTCCTTGTCTGTCCCCTTTCTTTACAGGTACCTTCCTACTTGTGCAGAATTAAGGTAGCGGTGGAATCTCTGTAGAAATTTTCCTAGATATTTACGTAAGCGGCCTGGGCCCGTTGAATGCGTAATGCCTCTATGACTGCTGGTATCTCTAGTCGATCAAATCCCTTTTCGTAATCTATGAGAGCCATATGGAGAGGCTGATTGTACTCTGCGGATTTCCCGATTACCTGATTGATGACATGGATGTGATCCATTAAAGAGTATCCATTCCTGAAGCCAGCCTGTTCCCTTCGTTGGCCGAAGTCGAGTGTTGCCCTTATTATATTGAAAGTTATCTTGGTGAATGTTTATACAATACTCGAAGTAAGCTAATGGGCCTATAATTTTTCAATTCTTTAACGCCTCCTTTTTTGTGGATTAGTATAATGTTGGCATTCTCACAGTTCTTTGCAACCCCTGAAGTCGAGAGGCAGTTTGCATAGGGGGCCACCAGTTTTTCAAGCGTAGTTCTGCCGCTGCTTATTGCCATTCTACGCCACTGCAGTAGAAGTGAAGGTCCGTACTTATATGAGCTTCCTGCGCCACGCGGGTGGCAGTGCACGGAATTAAATGTTTCTCCTTAAAGCGGAGCACTCTTGACGTGCCACGCAAAGCGAAGGGGCTCTTTGGTAGCACACCGGCACGATGCATGCGCTGCCCCTGCACGATTTCGCACATGCGCTTGCTTTTCGCCGCTTCCCTTACACGGCCGTGAGCGGAGCACGAGCCACGTGCTCGCGTCTTCATTCTAGCAGTGCACTCACACGTTCACCCACTGTCACTTTGTTGTCTGCCAACAGTCAGCACTACGTATGACGCCTAGTCCCCGAGGGAAGTTACCTTACAACAGCACCCGCAAAAGAAAGCTTGGCTAAAAAAAAAGAAGGCTAAAGTCGTTTTTCTCACCAGATGTAGGACATGCTTAGCCGGTTGGTTGCAGCAGTCGCCTCTGCGTTGTTGCAGTCGCAGGGCTGTAAATTAGTCAGAAAGGGCAGGAGGAACCTGCGCAATTAAATGAACGTATTTGTAGGAAGTGCGCGGATTAAATGCTGGAGTAAGAACTGCCGCCTCTTCGATTGAAGGAGCAGCACGCTATAACAAGCACGCGTCGATGTTATAGAAAGAAGCAATCGGTTACGAAAGCCAGATACGTTCTGTCATGGCTACGCTGGTATCGCGAGGCCGGAACAACGCCACAAGAAAGAAGTCATTTATTCCGGCGGCATGCCTCTTTTGCCGCAAGACTCTGACGTTGCATATTCGCGGTCGTCTATTTACGTTGGCCACGGATTGCATGATGACGCATGAACACATTCGAAGTCTTTCACGTGAAAAAAAAAGAGGGAAGATGAATTTCTATTCACTCCTATAGGTGATCCTTCGTGCGATCCCACAACTTAGGACATTTTCAACTGCGACAGGTTCTGAGGCAGGATTCAGGTCGTTCTGAGTGTCGTGTTTGCGCATGCGCTGCACCTTTCTGTAGGTTGTACTCTGATGGAGAAACATCAGTGATTTGTCCAGGCTTTTGCCCTGTGCAATACAGAGGCGTTGAAAATTCACTTACATTGGGACGTCGGTCGACACCTCAACCCAGCCTACGAGCTACAACTACTGCTCTTATTCAATCCCTTACTCTCTTGCTCTTCATCAAACATTACGAAAAACAAAAAGCATGAGCAGGCTTTTAAAGTGAAGCATAGGTGAGCGAAGGATATATATAAAACTGATTTTAGTTCAGGAGCACAATTTTTCCATGCTTTCTCGCCAAGCGGCACCGACGTTTTCCGTTAAAGGTTTTGCAAGAGCTTCATCGAAGATGCGGGGCGGGGCACCCAACGTATTGGCAGTCCATTAATTGCACAACGGATTTCAGCTTGTGTTATCTTTTTATGGCAAACGGGCTAAGTTCTCGCAATAACTCCGGATGTTTTCATCTCAAATATCTCAACAGTGTAACACGCTTAATGAAAATTTACTGTGGTTTTACTGTAAGTGAGTTAGGAAAGAATGAAGCACCTGTGACGTCCACTTTCGTAGCCACAATTTCCCTTGCAAATGACCTACATCCAACAAAAAAAAGAGGGTAATTTCACCAGCCGCTCGTACTGTTTCCTAGTGCGAGAAACAATGATGGTTAAAAACGTGCGCTGCATACACACACAAATCTGGAAGTTCTTCAGAGGTAAGGACTACTTCTTACAAATAATATTAAACTGCTGGTTATTACATAGTAATTGACGCAGCATGCGTGAAGCAGAAACTCTGAGATAACACATTTACAAGAATAAAAAATATTGCAATCCTGTGCCCAAACATGACTGCCGAAGCACTTTCCTCGGTGTTCTTTGTACTCAAGCCTGTGCTTAAGGATGAAAACTCGGCAGGAAGGTGGATAATGAAAAGAGTGGATATGAGGTTCGTGTAAGCTTTTCTTTAGAAAGCATTGGCAAATCGCAAAGGTAATCAAAATGTACTTTCTATGTAGGGACTACGCTTTCCCTTTTAACAGCGCAGTAATGGGAAAATCGATAGCGCAAGACCGAGTGGATCATTAGCTCCTCCTTGCGTGTTCTTTACGTGCTCCTCACGAACAAAAAAATAATAAAGAATCAAAAGAAAGCTACACGAACAATGAGAGAACAACGTTACCATCGGAATTAAAAATTGTTTCCTCGTAGCGCACACTTAGTTCTGAAATTCTGCATTCGCCCTCAGTTTGCGAACGTCCCAAATAATCGAAAAAGAAAAAGAAACGTTCGAAGTTACACAGCACAAAAAGTTGAGTGCGTAGGAACATGGACACGGTCTTTTTTTTTTAAGGGAAACAGGGAACGTATGTAAAGGTGCGAAAAGATTTAATGTTCCCACATGAGCACCTGGTTTGCAGAACAGCGGACGCCCAACTACTCGGAGCACGAAAAATGTGCTTTAAGCCGATTACGAAACGCTTTTTGGTGGAGAGCCTGCCAGAAATCTTCCTTAGATTAGGCGGACTTTCACCCCTCTTAAGCCAGCGAGTAAGCACGGCATTCGCCGCCGCTGTCTCCCCGTGTTTTAGCATTCTTGCACTTGCGCTACTCGGCTGCTATAGAATATCCTTCTGGCAGCCGTCTGCCGTAAAAAAAAAAGTGCAGGTCCAACGTGCATGCTCGAATCTATGTAAGTCGAAGTTCCATGTCAAGCGCTGTTTATTAAATCCCATAACACTACAATTGTGCTTACTTTCATTGGCGTGCCCCGGGCAAGGTCATGCAGTGTTTGCGTTTATTCATCGCAAACAGATCGCAACCTTAGCCGCGTGCAGTTGTCGTGTTTACGAACGGCAACCCTGACAAGCTATGCCGAAATGATCACACCAAATCAGGTGGATGCAAAGCGTGAGACCGTCATTGCCGCGTTGCTCAGAGGGCAAACGCGATGTGTGGTCCTTGTCAAGGAAAGAAAGGTGTTGGCACGTACTACTCGCAGATACAAGTACAGCACATGGCTAGCTACATTTAATGATGATGTACCTCTTTTGCCGTAGTTGAACAGACCCATGCTGGAGGATTGGTCAAGGATCGACAGATGCCCAGTGGCATATACCAGCTAAGTCAAAGAAAATCAAGTAAGTAAAAGAAATCCGTTGAATCCGAGTTGCGCGTACTGGCACTACATTGTCGGTCAGCATACAAGGCTCATACCAGCCCTTCTGCAGGTACTAACATCCAGCGCACATACAAATTTCGTATATACATCCACATCACTTCGGAAAAATCAAGAGAAAGAGAGAGAGAGAAAATGATGCATAGAAAGGCGTGGCGGTTAGCCAGAGCCAGTTCCGGTTGGCTACCATGCACGGGGGAAGGGTTAAGGAGGATGAAAAGAGAATGAGTGTGGAAGGGGGAGGTAGAGAGGAAGAGCGACGAGCACGAACAAACCGCGTACACTGCAGAGCGGGTGGGGGCCGCGTTCTTCAAGTCTATCGTTTAGCCCCGTAGATGGCAGGAACATTAATAATGCGAGTAAGGCCTTCAGCGTGGATGTCCTTTGGGTGTACTGACCTAAAACTGTGAGCTTTCCGATCGTCCCACTATCGGAAAAATCTAATTCTCCTAAAAGACAAACACCTGATTAGATAGGAGCGGCAGCAGACAGCAGCAGCTGCCACGCCAGGCCCGGGAGGGTGGGCAAGGATAGCTTCTCTTTAAGAAGACCCCGCCCGACCCCATATATATATATGTATATATATATATATATATATATATATATATATATATATATATATATATATATATATATATATATATATATATATATATATATATATATATATATATATATATATATAAATATATATATATATATATATATATATATGCCGTGCGAAGGTTCACGAGCCAGCACAGGGAATGGTGGTCTGTGACGACTTGGAATGGGCGTCCGTACAAGTACGAGTGAAATCGCTGAACCGCATAGATTACAGCGAGGAATTCTTGCTCTGTCACAGAGTAATTGCGCTCAGGTTTGCTTAATGAGCGGCTTGCGTAAGCAATCACGTGCTGATGGTCGTCATAGCGTTGGACCAAGACGGCACCCAGACCAACGCCACTAGCATCTGTGTGGATTTCTGTCGGCGCAGTGGGATTGAAGTGGCGAAGGATATGTCGGGAGGTTAACAGGAACTTCAGCTGACGAAATGCAGAATCGCGCTCGGGTGTCCACTGAAACCGTGCGTCTTTATGTAGCAGATTTGTCAGAGGGTAAGCGACGTCAGCAAAACCAGGAGTAAATCGGCGAAAGTAAGAGCAAAGACCCAGAAAACTACGAACTTGCTTCACTGACTGCGGTGCACTGAATGCCTCGACAGCTGCCGTCTTGAGGGGATCAGGCCGCCAACTTGTTACAAGCACTGGGAAATGGGGTTTATTTAGGCGTACGAGAGCAGGAACGGCAGGCTACGAACAACAGGAATGGCCGCTGCACAGTCTTCGTTCTCCTTTCCCTTCTCTTGTTGATCACCGCGTCCCTTCTACGCACTTGGACGTAACAACATACATACATACATACATACATACATACATACATACATACATACATACATACATACATACATACAGAGTGTGTCCCAGCTAACTTGGACCAAGATCTTGAAAAAGCCTATGCGTTCTTCAGAACAGAAATCGCGTAGATGTTAGCGTTTATCTAAACTTACAGTACCATCATCGACGGCAGTACCAGAGACACCAGGGCTCTGCTCGGACTCGACCTCGAGAAAGCGTTTGACAACGTTCTCCACGACTACATTCTGGCCTCCCTGGCAGACCTCGAGCTGGGCCCCAGACTATATAACTACGTCCGTTCGTTCCTGATGGGGAGGAAAGCGAAGCTGCGGATCGGCGACTTTGTCTCCGACGAGGTGCTCCTGGGCCCACGGGGCACGCCGCAAGGCTCGGTCATTTCTCCTGCTCTCTTCAACATCTGCATGATCGGCCTCTCGAGGAATCTGGCCCAAGTTGAAGATATCAAACACACCATCTACGCAGACGACATCACCATCTGGTGCACCGGCGGTAGCGAAGGGCAAGTGGAAAGCGCCATGCAAGAGGCGGTAGACGTTACGAAGCAGTACATGCTACCCACCGGACTCAGATGCTCCCCGACCAAATCTGAGCTTCTCCTTTATAGAAAAGAAAAAGGCCGCAGACCCGAGGGCTGGAAACCGGTCTCGGAAAGTGACATTCACCTGTTCAATCGGAGCGGTGACCCGATACCCAGGGTCGACACCATCAGAGTCCTGGGTATGTTTATAGAATCACGCGGCGGCAACGGTACTGCGTTACGCAAGATAATTTCGAAAACCGACAATGCTTTTCGCCTTGTCCGAAGGGTCACAAACAGACATCGTGGCCTCAAGGAGGACAACCTGCTTCGGCTCATCAACGCCTTTGTGCTGTGTCACTTCACCTACACGGTGGCCATGCATAAATGGCTCAGAGCCGAGCGGGAAAAGCTTAATGCCCTCATTAGAAAATTCTTCAAGAGAGCCCTCGGGCTGCCCGTCAGAACGCATACAAAGGACCTCCTTCGGCTCGGCATACACAACACCATGGAGGAGATAGCCGAGGCTCAGGAACGGGCCCAGCTAACTCGGCTGTCCACCACGCCGGCCGGCAGGCGTATCCTCGAGGAGATCGGACTCGCACCAACCAAGAACTTGGCTGAAGACACGCAAATCCCCAGAGAAATAGGGGAGAAGATCCTGGTCGCCCCTTCCGTTCATCCCGTTCACAACGCAGGTCGTCGCAAGGCAAAAGCATTGAATATACTAAAGCGAGTAAACAGGGACAAAATCGCCGCAAGCTTCGTGGACGCAGCTGCATACCGAGACGGCAAGGCTTTTGCGGTTTCCGTCGTTGACACGCTGGGCAAAGTTATCAACTGTGCTTCCGTCCGGACGACGAACCCAGAGGTGGCCGAGCAAGTGGCCATTGCACTTGCCATGCAAGACGGTTGGAGAGACAGGGTGTATAGCGATTCGAAAGCCGCCATCAGGGCATTCCAGAAAGGCCGGGTAGCCCGGCAGGTAGTTCAAATTCTGAAAGGCGCCAAACACGGCAACACCTCCATGCACTCGATCCTTTATTTCCCTGCACACGTCGGGGCGATTGAGGGGGTTCCTCTGAACCTCAGCGAGTCTGCCCACGAGACTGCGCGTGGCTTCATCGACCGCGCTGCCCTCGGATCGGGCGACTATCTCCCCGGACACAGAGACGCTCCTCTCACACACAACGAAATCACTAAATTCTCCTACTTAGAGGGAAGGGTTTTCCCCCCGCCTCACTCCAAGTTAAGCAGGCCCAGGCGGTCACACTAAGACTTCTGCAAACGAACTCGTACCCAAATCCGGCATCCCTTAATAGCATATATCCCGAGATTTATCCGAATTGTTCTTGAGTGGCCTGTGGTGAGGTAGCTACGTTGCCTCATATGCTCTGAGAGTGCGGGTCGCTGGGCCCGAAGTTCACCAAGGAAGAGTGGGACGCGCTCCTGCGAAGTCCCGTCTTTGAGGATCAAATCCTGGCCGTCCAGCGCGCCCACGATCGGGCTGGCAGACTAGATCTGTCAGTACCGTCGTGGGATTAGCCGGGTGCGCGTTTTATCGCATTTTGCTGGAACAAATAAAAGTTTATTCACTCACTCACTCACACAGTACCATTCACTTGCTCGTCTTTGTTTGAGTAATTAGCCGAGATAAATTCATTCACTGTTTAAATATAGCTTGAAACGTTCAGGCGTTAATAGGAAAGTTGTTGAGCTTCACAAATATTTGCCAACCGAGGTACTTCCAACGAGATAGACTTAGCGTGGCCATTTTTATTCGGGAAAAACGAAAGCCCGCAGAGTTTGAAAAATATCACGTGACAGCGCCCTCTTTGCGCCCAAATGCGCCGCGATTACAGCGCTCTCCTGAGTGATTTGTAAAAAAAAAAATCGCCAGCGCCGCACCTTCCTTTCTCTTAGGAGAAAGGGCATCAACCTATGCTCGGCTCTGACATTACCGGCATCGG
Organism: Dermacentor albipictus; assembly: GCF_038994185.2. Classification (NCBI taxonomy): domain Eukaryota; kingdom Metazoa; phylum Arthropoda; class Arachnida; order Ixodida; family Ixodidae; genus Dermacentor; species Dermacentor albipictus. The sequence continues at coordinate 90,019,278 of NC_091825.1, forward strand.
CTGGCGATGGCGCTCCGAAAAAGCGCTTCGTCAGGAGCCGCTCGCGCCTGTCACCGAAGAACGCGCCGTCAACAGCTGTTTATTCTGATATGACGAGAAGAGCAATTTTTTTCCATTGTTGAAGTTGATGCCGAATAGAAAAAATACACACAAAACATCCATCATACATCTGGAACCTGTGCGAGAGAGAGCATCCTTTGTTACCACGCCGCTTTTCTTCCAAGCTGTGCCAGCGGCTAGATGCATGTGAGCTCGACTGTCTACTACTGTCGTGCCGCGCAAACGTTTCGAAGAATTTGATTGCAGTGCCTAAAGCATGCCGTACTCAAGCGCGCAGAAGGCGAACATGTTCTTAGCCTTGGGAGCGGCACGGGGCGACAAGAGGAAAGCTGCCAAGGTATATTGAAATTGGCAATGTTGGGAAAGACCTAGCACGAACACAATTATAGGGAGTTACTTGACGCTGAAACCGGTAGGTTCAAGAAGACGCGGCACTGAAAGGGGACCAACAGTGACGAGGCTGAAGGCGACATTTTGGCTTTCATGAATGCAAACCCTCATTCCAGCGTGCGTGACGTAAGTGGTGATGTCGGCATTTCAAGGTCTTCAGTGTGAAAAGTTCTTAGGAAGGCTGAAATGAATCCGCATCACCTCCGACTGCATCAAAAGCTGCAATGAAGAGTCTCTCAATGGCGGCTTCATTTCTCAAATCGGATCCTTGTGAACAGTGACAAAATAGTGGATTTTGTTGACAAAGTGCTCTGGACAGATGAGGCAACCTTCTCCAGAAGCATTACGGGAGCGATACGAACCCGCATAGGGTGGCGCAGACCAGACATCAGTACCAATGGTCATACAGTGTGTGGAGCGGTATCATTGACGGAAGAATAATTGGCCCCATATTTTTTGACCACATGCTCACTGCTCAGCGGTACGTGAACGACATTTCGGAAGACCATGTCGAAGATTTTCGCTGTGATTTTCCTCTTGCGTTTTTAAAGCGAACTTGGTATCAGCACGACGGTGCACCAGCTCACAGCAGCAGCCTTGTCCGAGCCTGGCTTGACGAAGCCTCCAAACGCCAGTGGGTCGGGCGGCAGGGACCGGTGGCATGGGCTGCAAGGTCACCGGATTTGACACCTCGTGATTTGTTCTTGCGGAGACATGTGAAAGACCGAGTGTACCGCAAACCTACAACTAGACCAGAAGCGCTAAACGCAGAGGTTACTGAGGCCTGCATTAAGACATCGTCTTGCATCATCAAAAATGCTACATCGGACGTGCTCAACAGGTGCCAATACTGCATTATGGCAGAGGGCGACTTGTTTGAACACATTTTTTAGACAGACATCCCAACAAATAAATGTATACAACCGTTATCCATGAAAAGAGCCATCTGTATAAAGCTTTTCTACGGCGTGGAAAAGACGCGTAATATGAAATTACATATTCTATGCCGTCAAGGATTGGACAGGAAGCTAAAAAGCAACCTTCCGCGTCAGTTTACAATTCTTCCTTTTGTGACAACCAGTGTAATTCACACGACGTTATCAAGCTTGTTATAATGCGCGTCTTGCTCCCAAATTCGAACTCATGAGCTTGTCATTTTTCCTCCGCATGCATTCTGCTAGCGTGAGAGTCAAATTATCGCTGCAGAAACGGGAGCCGGGCTGTATTTCAACTGCCGGCCGAACCCACTGGCGTTAATCTCGGAACCAAGCACAACGCGAAGCTCTGTCGTGGGCAGCACGAAAGGCGCGAAGCGAGCGATGTTTTTTGCAAAGCATGGTTGTGAGCGCTGTAATCGTAGCGCATTCGGGAGCACAGAGCGCGCTGTCACGAGGTATTTTTTAAACTCCGCGGGCTTTCGTCTTTCCCGAATAGAAACGGCCACGCTTGGTCTATCTTGTTGTAAGTGCCTCGGTTGGGCAATATTTGTGAAGCTCCACAACTTTCCTTTGACGCCTGCACATTTCAAGCTATATTTAAAAAGCTAATCTATCTCGGCTATCTCGGCTAAAAAAGACGAGCAAAAAATGGTGCTGTAAGTTTTGGATAGACGCTAACAATATCCACGCTATTTCTGTTCTGAAGAACGCATAGGTTTTTTCAAAATCTTGGTCTAAATTAGCTGGGGCACACAGTGTATATATAAATAAATAAATAAAGAAATATATATATATATATATATATATATATATATATATATATATATATATATATATATATATATATATATATATATATATATATATATATATATATATATATATATATATATATATATATATATATATATATAAGGTATCCCATCTCCTCTCTACCTCCATCACGAGACCTGCTCCCCGCCCATCAGCGACATACACTTTTTAAACTTTCGCACTCCTATTACTAACTCATTAAAAAAGTAAAGTTGTCGGTGGCAGTTGTGGTGCTGTACATTCCAAGGTTGTCGCTGCTTGTCTTTCTCTCAACCAGTGGCCAGGAAAAAAGCTGCCTATAACTCACGTGATCTGACGAGCACCCGCGTGACAACTTTTTTGGCATATCGCAACCTAATTAACGAGCGTTTCTATTCTCTTGTTACCATTGTCTCCTTTCATTTTCGTCCATAACGGCCGAACAAGGTATGTTGCCGGAGCCAAAGTTTTGACAAGTGGGCTTGTGTTTGTCACGGAAACAGCTATGGAAACGTTGGTCCCTGCCGCATCCTCTGTTTTAAGGACTGTCACTCACTGCAAGTCTCTGTCTCGCTGTAAGTCTGTGTCTTGCTTCGTTTTTCTCAATACCATTGCTCATTTTCCACTACCGGACACAGGAGGTGATATTTTGCCACGATGGAGATGCGTTGTTTCATGCAACAATAAGCGTTTTCTTTCTTTTTTTTCGCGATATCTCGCACTGCCTCCGCTATAGGAAGTAGGGCTTGTCCCTCATATAGGATGCATTATTGAGCCGAACTATTCCTCTGGAGGAAGCCCGAAACTAAATGATTAGGTGAATAGATTAACGTAACTAGTGAGCCGAGAACGATGCAGTCCGTAACCTATATGTCAGCATCATAGAAACAGCACATATGCGTGATAGTGAAATTTTCTTGTACATTTCATGATGGACATATTAAATTTTGGCGATTCGCAAAGAAACTTTATCACGGGAAGAAAAATTTGAGACCAACTAAAATGAGGTGGAGCGCTTTGAAGTAATGAAGTTAAAAGTAGTGCCCGCTTAATCTTGGATTGTTTCCAATCAATGCATTCTATCACTACTATAGCCTATTGGGCTGTAACTTAAAGCATAAAAAAAGAAAATTAAGAATGAACGTAAGAACCACGCAACGAAGTATTAAAAGGGTATCTGCCATCTAACGGACAAGAATATGGTAGGATGACTTACAGATCAAGCGCCTATAGCAGTTCAATCAATCAATCAATCAATCAATCAATCAATCAATCAATCAATCAATCAATCAATCAATCAATCAATCAATCAATCAATCAATCAATCAATCAATCAATCAATCAATCAAATACTGAGGACACGTTGGCAAAGCACTGAAGCGACAGTTGGTACATACAATCAAAATATGATTGAAAAAACAAAAAAGACCATAAAATTACAAGATTATGATGTGGATTCAATTATAGAATTCCATTCGGTTGCTGCTCGAGGAAAAAAAAAAGAAATTTTATATATCTTCGTTCTTGCAAAGTAAGGGGTTAATGAACCGTGTCTGCGGTGGCGTGTAGTTCTGGCTGATAATTGCGATAAATGTTCAGATGGGTCAAGGGTTAAATTGTTAGTGTGAAGTATGTTAAGGAATTTAGGTCTCTGTTTCTTCTAAGCTCGACTCGTTCGATGTTGTTATTTTCTGTATTTGTTGTTAATTGCCATAAAAGTGATTCCATCACTAGTCCCTATCGGTTATGCTTGAAACCTCTTTTCTGGACCGATCCTGGAGGTGGAGCGCAGCAGCGCCAATAAAATAACAACGTTTGCAGGTTGAAACTCTGTTATTGTTTCGCACTTTTAATATTTAACTCTGAGCAGATTTAAGATAAAAGGCATGTGGTGCCGGTGTTTTGTTTCATGACACTTGCCTGTGGGCTGCCATTCTCGAAATACTGAGGAACGGTTTTGTCGAGAATGTGAAACCTGGATTGAACAACTTTGGTGATATAATGGCGTGGCAATATAACGCACAAATATTGCATGCCATATAGCAGGGCGTGCAATATACCGCATATACATATACCGACATATGCGCGGAACCTCACGGTGGCGACGACGGCAAAAATTCGCTTGTAGTGTCCATATAATTGATATCGCAATAAAGTACTGCACTGCCTCTTTCCGTAAACGAAAAGGATCGTCGACATTTAAGGGTAGTTAGCTGTTGTACCATACTTTTAACCAAAAAATGGCAGAGCCCATCTCACGCTGACTGTGGATGATAATGGGATTAGCATTCAAGCAATGTAACGACACACTGTATTGCTATCGCCGAAACGCGTCATGCATGAGCCGTGTGCTGCAGCTGGGCTCCGCTCTCGTGCTTCGCTCTGGACACGCTGCGCTATGTAACAGTGCGCACGAAATCGCCCACCGTGATTGCGTGGCCACGGAGATTGCACTGGTGAGGCGCCGGGGCCTGCTAACTCGGGTAATTCATGCCTAACTGGCCGCAGGCATTGGTGGCCCAGTGCTGTATAGTAGGGATGCTGTGCTGCGTTGAAACCCGCGTGGCACGGGTTTCAACCTGCCCAGTACCGGAGAAACTTTGAATGATATTTTTTTTAATTGAAGAGCATTGTAGGGAAATGAGATATTTATAGACGCAAAGTGGCTTCAGTGAGCTTAGAATGGAATCGTAAAAAAATATCGCTAGGACTGCATTCCGCACTCACGTATTTCTGCGCCCATTACATAGTTTAAAGGAACCTCGGCGTTTTTTTATGACGGCTTCGTCCAATTTCAGCGCATCCACTTTATCTGACACTGCACTCTGCGACTAAACGTGCTTTAATTGCCTCTAGCCTCAGCGTTGCATGATTAATGGTGTCGTGTCTCTCTGGCGAGTGTGACGGGTACAGCCTCCCAAGCTGGATGTTCGCTGGAGGATGGGCGTCAACTGCGCCGAACGATTACCCCCCTGCAAGCTCACTCGCCCGCCCGCTTACGTCGCTTTCCATGAATGAAGTTTTCATTAGCACTGACGGGTAAAGAAAGTCATCTTTCCTCACGTTTCCATCGCCACTGCCATGGTGGCTCTAGAATCGGGAATTGCCTCCTAGCACAGCGGCAAGTGATGCTCGGGGGTGTTTAGAAGCGGCATGCTGTTGAAGTATTCATTTCACTGCGTCTCTTCGCATGACTGTCCTTGTTCCCTCCATGGCAATGCTTGCCAAGCTTCGTCCATAATATTCAACTACATTTGAACAGGAAATTTACCGAACGAAACAAATAATTATCGAAAGCACAAACAATTTTTAAAGTATTCCAGGAAAACGCTTGAAACTACTAGTACAACGGGTTTGAAGTGGTGTTCCGGCAGAAGTGCTCAGTGACTTTGTTTTGTGCGAAAAGGCGCTTATAGGGAAAAACGTCTATGTAATTGTCTGTAAGGCATAGGAAGCAGGGACAGCAAAACTAAAGAGGACCAGGCATCACTTGCATGGGCCACGAAAGTATTCAGATCAAAAAAAGATTGCCGCGGTGAAGGAAAGGATGCACAATCGAGGCCAGGTACCTTACTATTCCTACTTCGCTCTATTGGGTCTAAGGGCGGAAAACGTATATACAACAACTTCACAGCACAATAACATAAAATTAACTTTGCATAGCTTTAACTGTTGACATTCAAACCTAGGGCACAGCCGTAAAACTTAAGTGTGCCGAGAACTGGAAACCAACACGCAGAAATCGGGAGTAGTCAGGAGAAGTAAATTTTGAAGCCGATCCTCATAGATTAAGAAACGGTATTAATGACTTTGAAAAGGTTACCTTCCCACAAAGTTCTGTGGCATTGCTTGAACCACCACTTTTTATTCCCAACTGCAATGGTTACCGACTTCTAGTTTCTCTTAACTGTTGCGCAAAAGAAAATCGTGCCGATTTCGCTTGTCAAACGTAGTTTTAGGGGACTTCAAATTCGAAACGTTTGTTGCCAAGCGGCTATTGAGCGCAAGGCAAATTCAGAGCCTACTACGACCATGTCAAGAATGCTTCGCTGAATGCAACACAACAGGCACAACAGAGAGAGAGACACACACACAGAACCCCAAAAAAGGTCGCAGTTTCGCTCTAAAGGCGAAGAATCGATTGCGACAGCAAATTAGTAGACAGCTATACGCAGTAAGGATAGTAGGCTTATCGGCCGTGTAAACTTGTAAACGTTCGCTTACCAAATTAACAAGCATGTAGACGCACACAGGCAAACCTAAACAGATCTCATTCGATGACCGCGGAAGCTCGGTTTCGAGACGCTGGTGTGAGGAAGTGTGGCAGCAGCAGCGCGTGAATTGACCTTCGTGCTGTCTCTCGCTTCAATCGGTTTTACTTTCGTCAAGCCTATCGTATATCAGGGACGATGGCACTTCCTTTCCGTGTGCCACCCACAAAGATGCTGACGGATTGTGAAGCCGATGCGTAGAGCCGCGACCGCTCACTTCGCCACGGTCCACCCGCACGGTTCTTTTGCACTAAGCGCGGTTGAGAGCGCTGCAGTACGATAGCGCATGAGAGCAGTCACATGGTTTTATTTCATATTTCGCGGGCTTTCTTTAAACGCCGAAAGAAATTACCACGTGGCATGTGCGTCACCACAAAAATTGGATCACTCGTTTCTGAATCCCCTCTATATTGCAGCGAAACGCACTTGGTCCTAAGGTGAACGCTAAATGTTTTGCATAATTCAGCTTAGTTAATTACCTAATTAAACGTAATATAAAGAGAATTCTAAGGAGAGTCACATGACAGCAAACCATATGCCGTTAAATTCATTAGCTGCGGCCAACAAATTTCTTTAAATCCTTGGTTCAAGTTTAAAATTAAACTTAAATTATGAGGTTTTACGTGCCAAAGGCACTTTCTGATTATGAGGCACACCGTAGTGCAGGGCTCCGGAAATTTCGACCGCCTGGGGTTCTTTAACGTGCACCTAAATTTAGGTACACGGGTGTTTTCGCCTCCATCATAATGCGGCCGCCGTGGCTGGGATTCGATCCCGCGACCTCGTGCTCAGCAGCCCAACACCATAGCCACTGAGCAAACACGGCGGGTCTGGTTCAAGTTGCGTGAAACAACCTGTATGTTATTAATACAGTAAATATCCTTTTCAACAGCAAAATTATGATATACGTTGACGACATCAACCATGTTTTTTTCCGAGACCGATATTGAGCAATTTTTACAAACTACAAGTATATGGCTGCTGAAAATTAGTAACTTGTTATTAGGTAATAGACTTCATTAAAAACAACAAGAACTCAATATGTGCTTTTTTAAACCCTAAATAAGCCTATGTTATATGAAATTAAATTAAACTATAAAAACTTGCAAATTGAACATGTCGACGGTCATTCCTTCTTGCGGATTACATTCCATAGAAGCCTGAAGGGGACGAAACATTTGTTCGAAATGTTCGCATGAAAATACTGAAATCAGCCGTTGTGTTCTATCGAAGTCAAAACGTGTTACCTGCTCGACTTAAAAGAAAAGAACATCTGCATTTTTTATATCAAGCACCATATATTGGTCATTTTTATTAGTTACTGTTATATCAGTTATTTGGTGAAGGCTAATATTGAAGTTATTTCTGGGCAGCTACGACAAGCAGCAATATTATATAAGACCCTACGCAAAAAAACTGTGTTCTCGAGAGATAATGAGCCAGAAGAAGCTTCCACATTTTCAAGATTCCTATAAAAGTAAATTACGTACTTATGTATTTAAAGAGCTGATGAAAAACAAGCTAGGAGTTTGCGAATAATTAGTCAAATGAAAGTAGCAGGTATGTATTACGTCAGTCCTCTGTAGTAGTGAAAAGCCCTGAGATTTCCTATGGTAATCAACGAATGGAACACCAGGGCCGCTATTTAGTAGCGATGCCTTATGCCTTATTCTATGCTATTCTTATAATCTGCCACACACGGCCGCCTAATCCCGTTGATAATGTGGGCAGACCGTCGCTCTGACCACTGGCCAAGCGTGAAATGCCTCAAAAAGCATACAATCGGAAAAGGCATCGCTACAAAATACCGGCCCAGATTACGTCCCTCTGCAACATTTTCCAGATACTATTAACATAGCTAAACATTTCTGAACATATAGGTGGTTTCAAGCTTGCTCTGTGTTCGGTATGTGAACACAGAGCGTCTTAGAGTGCAAATGGTTTTGAGCTCTAATATTCTGCCTAAATGTATTTCAGTAATGTGTGACATTTCCTCTGTGAGCTATATAAAATTTTAAGTAAGAGAACCTCTCCTAAATGCTAAGCTTCTCAACTGTTTCACATGTGCCGATGTTTCTCTTTCCTTGTTTTTCATGCTTTTTTTTCGCATTAGCCAATTTCAAACAAAAGGTTATATTGTTCATGGTACATCGTTTATTACGGTTAACAGTGCATATATATTACTTGTCATCATGTGTTCATGAGGCTAATGCATAGGACTGATACGTAGGCAGAGCTGTGTTTATGTCTGCATGCCTTGAGAGTCACTTTTGCTGTTTCGCCCTTGAGATCAAGACCCACTCAGAAGGCTGACTTCTCTTATATTACTTGCTCACAGGGAATACAATGACTTGCCCGAAGAAGTGAACAAATTTCAAATGTGAAATAGCCGCTTCTGTTTTGGTAATAAACGAAGTGTTGATGTGAACTTATTTTTGACGCATTGGTTAAATTTTCCGTGCTACGCTGTTGATCCCGAACTAATTGAGGAATGAAAAAAGTTCGCAGTTTCGCCCGGAGGGCAATAGTGCTGAGATCCCCGATCGCAGGATCATATAAGCGCGCGAGTTGCGCATGCGCTGTGGATAGCGCGGCTGCACGAAGTCGGTGGTGGCACCGACGGCGGGGATGTGGCTCCAGCATTCACACAATTGCAAATGTAAAAAAAAGTAAATAAAACAAATGAGAGATGCTCTTCACGTAGTCTGTCTTATGGAAGTCGACGACTCTCAGGAACAGTATTTTCGGCATTGATCGGTGCGCCAGCAATGTTTCGCTGTTGGTTCGTGAACATTTAGTCTATAGTGAGTGCAAAACGAACGGCACCGGCATGTGTACGATATGTTGAGCGTCCAAGCAAATCAGGAGATGGGTCGTGTTAGTATGGCGTATATCGAATCGGTTAACTTGACAAGTGGGTGTTGTTACTAAGTAATGTTTCTCCCTGAATTACGTACACCTGCTTCGTGAGCGAAACTGCGTTCCCGCGATATGACAAAGCCCACGGGATGGTGCTTCCTCCCCACGACGACGGAAGCTTGTTTGCTTAGGCTTGCCTTCTTTTTTTTTTCACTGCTGACTTGCACCATTATTGCTGACTTACGCCACGGCATGCTCTTCAGAAGCACAAACTAGTAGGTGCGATTTCTTGTGAACGCACCGCCGTGGGCATTAGCTCGTCAACATGTGTGTACGCTCAGCTCATCGTCTATACCAATGGTCTATCCGGTCGATGCTCCGGCGATTACAATGGCCGCAATGTGGGCCAGTTGGCAGCACTCAATATTACGATTTTCCTGATTTGGAATATGGCAGCACGTAATGATTTATTGCTCGACGGAACACTATGGACGTGTTTCTAATATGCATGGCACGGACGACTTCAAGAACCTTCTTTATTAATTTGTTCCCCGTTTTATCGTCGTCTCGGACGAAGCGCCGCATACTGCATTCAAGCAAGTAAGAATTTCGCCGCAGCGAATCTCGCAGAGAGCGGTCAACACGAATGGCTTAGTAGTTACAGCTTGCTATAGCTCAAGGGATGCTGACATTAGGAAACACCAACTGGATAAATAATGGACATTTTCGAAGGTACTGTTCTCAGCGGCGAACTCAACAATATATTGTGTGCTTCATTAGGTCCCTCCTTCAAGTCTGTGGTAATGTGCACGATTTTCGAGGTAACTATACGGCCGCGCTTCGTTAGAGTGCGACTGATCGAACCTCCGGTGCACATTGCATGCGCCGTTCAGACTCTTGAGAAACGCTAGCGTGAGGTTTTTTGACTGAACTTTAACAACCTTTGCCATGATGACATTGTTAGTTGTCACCATAGGCGCAATCCTTGGTGTACAAAAGTTTGCTATAGTACAACTATGACTACTGCTATTAAAACTACATTGGCCAACGCTCACTCATGTTGTGAATGTCACGCGAGAGGCTTTGAGACGGGTGTATTTTGGCGTTGTTATTGCTGTTTGATTTTTGGTAATGCTAAATAAAATATGGTTTATACAGTCTTTTAGACATCACCTTAAAAAATTAAGTTATGGGGTTTCACGTGCCAATACCACGATATTATTATGAGGAACGCCGTAGTGGAGGGCTCCGGAAATTTGGACCCCCTGAGGCTCGTTAACGTGTACCTAAATCTAAGTACACGGGTGTTTTAGCATTTTTCCTCATTGATTTGCGGCCGATGTGGTCAGGATTCGATCCCGCGACCTTGTGCGTAGCAGCCCACTATAGCCCGTAAGCAACCACGGCGGCTGAGACGTTACTTTGCTTGCTACAGAGGTCCATTATAAAAAATTCCGTGCTACCCTGTTTTTTTTGTTGAAATTATACGACCACACATTTTTCTTAGGTGAAAAAAGAAAAAAGAACAATACAAGAGCAGCGGTAACGAGATGCTTGCCTAAACACCGGGAGATGTGTGCCTGTCAGCCGGCCGTAAATTGCTGAAGATTTACAAGGAATACGTGCACTTAAAGAATACTAGCAATATGAATGCTTCAGCTGTCTTACTAAAAAAATAAGGTTCTAGCTTTTAGGCTCATTCTTAAAGTGTGCAGTGTTTTGCGTGTCATTGAAGTGGGAAGACACTTGTAACAGGTATTAATCATAGCTTGCTTATACAAGTATCTTGCCAGGACTGTTCTCTATTCTGTGCGTTTATCGTCTCTTGCTTTCCGTTGTGTCACGGGTGTAGTAAGGACGCAGTTTCTTTATAAGAGCCCATCCACAATCTCTATGCGTCGAAGGTTGGTGGTGAAACGTTGATCACGCTTTACATTAGAATCTTTCCCTTTAACATTGCATAGTTTTACGTAGTATACCTAATTATATTGTCCCGACTAAAGGCGAGCAACAGAAGAAAACGAAGGGAAGTACACGAGCAGCGACCACGCTCCTTTTTGAAAGAAGACGAAGTTGGTACGTCGGCTCTTTCGGTCTTTGAGTACAGAGCTGCTTTTGGTTCTATCATCCTGATCCTGCGCCCTATTTCTGAAGTCGTGACAATATGTACTATTATAATACCTTCCCTTTATTCATTATATAGCGAGTTTCACTTCTTTCTCTTTTCACACACACACACACATATACGCGTGTGTGTGTTTGTGTGTGTGTGTGTGTGAGCGCGCGCGTGTGTGTGTGTGTGTGTGTATGTGTGTGTGTGTGTGTGTTTGTGTGTGTGTGTGTGTGTGTGTGTGTGTGTGTGTGTGTGTGTGTGTGTGTGTGTGTGTGTGTGTGTGTGTGTGTGTGTGTGTGTGTGTGTGTGTGTGTGTGTGTGTGTGTGTGTGTGTGTGTGTGTGTGTGTGTGTGTGTGTGTGTGTGTGTGTGTGTGTGTACAGTCCCGACGCGTCTGCATGTATATATACGTTTAGAGCTTTAATTGTCTGCTTGAAACAAGTCTTGCAGTGACGCTGCTGTAACAAAAGTGAGTAGAGTAAGTAGGCACTTCGGAAGGCACACTTCAATCCTCTGTGTGTGTTTCAAGTACCGCAGCAAAAGACGGAACGCGTGAACAGTGAAAACGTTGAATACCGACAAGAAGGAAAAAGGAACCCTCACAGAACTAAACTTCGCGCACGGTTTCGGGCCAAAATATTTTTTTCGTCTGCCGCCTTAATTAGTGGAACCGAGTGAGTCTGGCCTCATTAGGTTAGCCGCGCTGGCAAAAGGAGAGAGAGATGTTTGAATCTGCCTAATGAGGTTTGAGCGGGATTATGCCCCCGCAAGCCATGTGCACTACAGAGAAGCATACACTTCGAAGTAGCATAAGTAGGACGTGTTGGTCTTGTCTTTTCCTTCTTCATGTGCCATGTTTCTTGCGATGCTTTGAGAATGGTACCCTTTAAAACCTAAGAAGTGGGATGGCGCTTCCTCTTCCTTTGAAGTACCTTAGCGCTTCAAAGGACATCGGAGGGCGTTGTTAGCAATAAACACTCCTTTCCTTATGTTTAGCTTAGGCCATCATCTAATAAAGGAGTTGAAGGCGCACCAACGCACTGGTACAGTCGACGCCCTTCCTGTGTATAGCGGTACACAGTCTTTTGATCTTATTTATAACTTTTATTTCAGTGAGAGTATAGGTTCCGATGTTTACTCGTAAAGAAAGGACTTTTCATAATGTTGCGCCTGATTGCACAAAGAAGCACTACTAAGTCATCTTTCTGTATCCTATTTTGTTTACATGTTGAAGCAATTGTCGGGTGTGGTATTGCATAGGGGAACGCCCTTCACTAGTAAAAGTAACCAAGTAAAAGCCATGACGCGGTGTACACGAGTACAATATGAGAAATATCTGTTAACTGTTCTTGCCAGGCGTTTGGGCATAATTTTTTCATTTATTTTTATTTATTTACACACCCACATGGTCAATGAAATAGAGTGGGGGGTGTGCCACAAATGATCGCAGTTTAAAAAATAAACAATATATGAGCGAAACCATGAAATTATTCTGATTATATAATTTTCGCTAAGACGTTCTCGAACCGATGGTTGGCCTGTGAGGGTGGTTATTTCCGCAGGAAGGTGATTCCGCTCTTTCTGATGCCCGTGGTAAGTATCACTGAAAAAAAAACCATGAGTTTTGCAGAAAGGAAATTCAGCTATCAGTGCATGAGCTAAGCGAGCTGAAACGTATACTGTGGGGGTGATATAAACACGGTGCGGAGGTGAGGATGACGAAATATGTCAAGAAAACATGCTCAACGTTGACAATGCGACGAAAAAGATGACAGGTCAAGCTGTTCAGTTGTAGTTGAAGGGAATGAAATGGACATAGTTATTTTGAACCATTTCTAATGAATTTATGAAATTATCATGGCTTGGATCTAAGATTGAGGCAGCGTATTGCATATTTCGAGCGATTACAGAATTTTGCACATGAGTAATTTTAATGATGGAGGTGTTTGCGCAAAATTATGACGGAGGTATCCCGACATTCAATTAGCGCAATTAGTTATGTACGAAACGTGGTCTGTTCAAGAAAGGTAAGATGTAATGTGAATGCCAAGGTATTTGCACGAAAACAGTCTCCAGACAAGTGTTAGCGATTCCGTAATTCACGCTAATGAACGATGTTCATGAAATGCGTATATGTTTGAACTTATTTATGTTGAGCTCCATCAACCATGTGTTGGACCAATGTTTAATAGAATCAAGGTCGGGTTGAAAAAATTTAGTCTGATCAGCGTTGGTTATTTCTCGAATAACAACACTACAGTCGGAAACAGGGCAACGTATGAGAAAACACACTAGAGTAAGTCATTTATGTAAACAAGAAACAGCAAAAGGCCTGGCACTGTCCCTTGAGGCTTATATTATTCCCCGACACAAACTAGGCGCAATTAGTAAGAAAGAATTGTAGCCAGTTGAGCAGTTTAGAGTATATATGCTAAGCTGTTGCGGTTTGTACACAAGCAGTTTAGGGAATAACTTTTCAAGTGCTTTCGAAAAGTCAAGAAAAATGCACTCGATTAGGAAAGAACGATCGAGGATGCCATCAAGTTTGTGAGTAAACGACTTTAGTTGAGTTTCACAAGAATGCGTTTAGCGAAAGGCGTATTCAGAACGCGGAAAAATGAATTTGATTCAAGAAAGTTAGCAAGGTTTGAAAACAAAATGCGGTCAAACATTTTGCATGAAATGCTAGTAAAAAGAATGGGCCAGTAATTTATTGGAGATTGATGGTTACCTGACTTAAACAAGTGAAATCACCTTCCGAACCTTTGTCATGTTAGCTTTCTGAAAAAAGGAGCAGTTGTTCCCTTATTTCTTACAGCAAAAATTAGGTCTTTAGTCTCGATATGCTCTCAAAAAAAGTATCGACCAATTATTAAGTAAATCTTGGTAGGAAACAAGAGCATGTATTACAAAGAGAAAACCCAATCAACAATACTATGCAGCTTGCCATTTTTCTTAGAAACCACGTATAACCCTCAAACCACATTGTTAGTTACCACAGAATATCTGATATCTCTCTGCATTAATTTTTTTATGCATTTCAACAAACTTATTTGTGGGAACGATTGCTTTCAAAGACATAAATATTTATTTCAGAAACTTTCCACTAAAACGTTTAATTTGCTCGTTAATTGTTTGAGACCCTTTGACAATATTGCCGGGTCCTGTTGAGATTCTAAGTGTATTGCATTGTGTAAGCAGGCTTAGGATTCACCTCAAACTTCGCAATGACGAGTGTTCCTTCTTCGGAGAGAAGCAGAAAAATCTACGTGCAGGAGCTTTGCCAGAATACGTTTGCGCGTGGACAATTCTATACATAAAAAAACTGAAAATAAAAAATACAAGAGGGCATTCGTTTTATCAAAATGCAGTTACAGAAGCGGAAGTACATTAACCCTGCCTGGTGAGCTCATTAACATACGATATTTGCAGAACTTATTCTGCGCGGATATTGGGATTGAACTGCACTTGTAAAGTTGCACAGGACACTATTCCGCAATGTTAGATCGATATTCCTTTCACCGGCTGTAAGGGAGCTCAAAATGTTTTTTAGCCCTTCATAATCCTGAACAAACAATGCACTCGAAGTTCACCGAAATGCCACGTTGCCTGCGTAATTAAACTACATAGCGCCTTTGCTCTGAAGCGCACTCTTCAGCTGTTGCAATCCCCTTTGTTGACGGTTCACATAATTGAAAGATGCGACAAAGCTTCAGTGAGAAGGAGGGTCACATTGCCAACAAGTGCAAATGGAACGGCGCGTGTGATACACCCTTGTTAATGAACAGGGTTCTCCGAGGTTAGTATTTTACTTTCTCGTTAAAAATTTCATTTTCTTTACTACCGATTTTGTCGAGAACTGGGTCAGCGATGTTCTCTCAGTGTTGATTACAACAAAACATCATGGATTTTGGAGGAGACCATCGATTATAATACGACGCTTTTGGAATATTGGACACGCGAGCAATGTAATCATTCCTCGTGATATCGTAGGTCTGTTTATGGACAGAACTTCGCTAAAATATACACGGTGAAGTGTGCATAGAACATTATAATTTGCAATTATTAACTAAACAGTTTTTAAATTGCTTGGAGCATATAGCGCAAATCCATCGGCTCAGGTGGATTACCTGAAAAGAAGGATGTTAGTCGCACTACATATCATAAACACAATTTGTTAATGAAAACGACTGAGTAATACACATTTTAATTACGCACTTTAGGGTGCATGTAACTGTAACGCAATTGAACCTCAGTAGTAATAAATCATTTTTAGCAGAAATATTGTGACTAGAAACACCTTCGAGGAATTCCTCCGCAAAATGTGTTAGAAAATCAATTTGCTCAAGGCAAGAAGTTTTTGACATGCTTTATGCATGCATTTTGGAAACACTTAACTGGAACGCAAATATATTTTGTAGGATAATTTAATGCCGCATACGTTTAAAGCAATGCAAGCTGCAATCGCACACGTTAATAAATGTAAGTGGCGCTCGCCTTACAGATTCTGCAAAGAAAATGGTACTTTATGCTACTCAACTTAAATTTAGCCATGGCAACATGTGCCCGAAGGCTGAATCTTTGTTTTTTCTTGCGATTTCTTTTATTCGCATATCTAAAAATTGTTGCTTTTCATGGAAGTAATTATCACTCTCCGAAAATTCACACGGAAACGCAGGATAGCGTTATCTGTGCTGGCGAATTCTTTAGAAATACCCGTTCAAACTAAATGACAACAAATAAAAAAAATCAAGAAAAGGAAAGAAAAAAAAACACGAGTCGTATGCATTTGTCAGAATAACTCCATATGTTCTCCCACTGTTTTAGTCAAAGGGAAAGTTTCTTCCGAACGTTTCCCACTTTCTGCGAACTTCCCTTGCTCGGTCCATTTCTCACAGCGTTCGCCAACGGGCATCCTTAATTTGGGCGTCGCCATCTGTTCGTGAAGCGTGGCGCATCTCCATAATCCATCTGGCTGCGACACGCACTCTAGTAGCGCTGCACGCGTAGCTGCGCGCAATGAAGAACGCGCTGTCTCGCTCCCGAGAGCACCGACATGCGGCGCTGCTCGGACGGTCTCGGGCAGCAGAGCCGCGAAATTAGGCCGAGCTTTTACAGCGCGGTCAAGTAGGCAGATACCAGTCGCAGCGGAATGAGGCGAAGAAGGGAGGTTAATGAATGAGAAGGAGTAATAGAAAAGGAAGAAGAGGAAGCGGAAGATGATGTAGAAAGGGGCAAGGAGGAAGATGAGGAATGGGGACAGGAGGTGTGTCGACAGAAAGAGAGGGAGGAAAGAAGTAGGAAGGAGACGAAGCAGAAGAAGTAGAAAAGAAAGAAAAAGCTGAAGAAGAGGGAAATGATCGATTAAGAACAAGCAGAACAAGTAGTGGAAGCAAGCACTGCCACTTTTCTTTACAAGGAAGGTGCTATTGATTTTAAATATGACTTGGAATATTCACTTCTTGGCCGGTCCCCTTCGTGGTTAAAGAAATTGTCCGCTCTAATAGTTGTCTGCGGAATGGTACCAGCTTCCAGGCCACCGAGCCTGCCCTCAGTTGTGAAAGTGTGTCGCGAGGTGGCGTTCGCGACGAATATTCTCATCACGGGCGGCGGGTGGTGCCGACGGCTCGTGGCCCAACGCATGGTGCTTACGGGGTCGGTACCGCGGTGAAGCCCCAGTTGGCAGAATGTTTTGTCGCGCTTTTTTAAAGACTGGTTGT
Source organism: Dermacentor albipictus (assembly GCF_038994185.2). Lineage (NCBI taxonomy): Eukaryota > Metazoa > Arthropoda > Arachnida > Ixodida > Ixodidae > Dermacentor > Dermacentor albipictus. The sequence continues at coordinate 90,036,420 of NC_091825.1, forward strand.
CTGGCTCTATAATAGTTGTCGCCTGTGATGCCTGCAAACATACGATGAGCTGTGATTACTGTTGAATTCCAATGGCGGAGTCGGAGCAGCCGACAGACTCCGCGAGCGAGCACTCGACTCTGGCGTAGAGCAACGCCTCCAAATCCGCGAGTGGAACACAACCTGCGCCGCTGGAGCAAAGCGGAAGTGGAACTTCTATCGCCGAGTTACCCAGGATACCTTGCGTGTTGTCATTTCCTTCCGCTGTTTGCTCCCAGCCCCGCCGCACCGGTCACTTGTCTCTTCAGCGCCGCTCACCAGTTTTTTTAAAAGTGCGGAATGGGTATCTCGCCAAGCGTGCAGCAGCTTTTCCTTGCTCGCGAGTCATGACCGGTGGCGCCTCCCAGCACACAAACGTGGTAAAGAAAATACGTCACGCAGAGTTCCGGTCCACTCCGCCGATTTTGGCGGAGCATCTTTTTCTGCTCCACGGAGTGACTCCCGCTCTGAATCCACTCCGACTCTCTCATTGGAACACCTTACTCCCGCCCTCACTCTGTGATTAGAACAAACTTGCTCCGAAACGAGCAGAAAAACTTGCTCCGACTCCGCCATTGGAATTCAGCGTAAGGTTAATCATAGCTCAGAGGTCGGCGCGCAAGCCTGATGAAGATTTCGGAAACCACGCGAGGTAGTGATCAGTGGTTCCGCCAGCCACGTGTGGTGCTCGAGACCGACACTAGCGGAGAGGAGAAAGGGGAAAGGGCTTGACAGCTGGTTTTCCACTCATGCGGCAGGCATCTAGTAAAGGAAGCAACGGCACAACACACTTATTTGATGGATTAATGATAACGCCAAAGACACGCTCCTGTATGTCTTCGCGCCTCCAGTCCTCATCTTCACATCATGGCTTCGATGTTCAAGTAACTACTCGAAACACGTCAGCTTCACTCTTATGTCAGCTACCTTGGTTTTTCGTTGTTGGAAGGGAAGCGGAGAACGTGCTTCCGGCGCATTTTCGCCGTCGGCTTGTGCGTCTTGCACGGTCCGATAAGCACTGTTTCTTCGTGGCTGAAGTGCATAGTATGTAACGAGAACATAACACACTCGAACCAGGATTAGATTGGGGTTATTTCGAGCTGCAAACCAGACACATCTAGGGACGCTCCGGCAAACACGCGCACAAAATGCGTGGTTCTTGGAAGTTGCTTTAGGGCGAATTCGCTGACTATCTTTCGTTAGCGGCGATGCAGAAAACTAGTTGGTGTTTCTTGAGTAGCTGCTTCGCCCTAGGGCCACATTGTTGCATAACGGGCACGTGAATGTTCCGACAGCCTCGTTTTGTTGCCTATTGTAAGGCCGCGTAACTTGCGAATGCTCGTGACAACGGCGGTAAATCCGAATGCTTCGAGTATCTCAGTTCCGTTTTCACGCCTGACATATGTTGATGCCTAGTGTTTAACATTGTTTATGTGTATTTTGCTAAACGCTATGCTAACATTATTTTATTGTTATTTGTTTGCTACCCGCCATGGTTGCTCAGTGGCTATGGTGTTGGGCTGCTGAGCACGACGTCGCGGGATCGAATCCCGGCCACGGCGGCCGCATTTCGATGGGGGCGAAATGCGAAAACACCCGTGTACTTATATTTAGGTGCACGTTAAAGAACCCCAGGTGGTCGAAATTTCCGGAGTCCTCCACTACGGCGTGCCTCATAATCAGAAAGTGGTTTTGGCACGTAAAACCCCATAATTTAATTTTTTATTTTTTATTTGTTTGCGCATTGTTTTGGTAGCCCATGTTAACATATTCATCTTAAACTTTGTTTATATGCATCACAAATGAAGTTCTGCTGATATTATCATTGTTTTATGAAGTGTGAACTCTCTCTCTCTCTCTCTCTCTCTCTCTACTGTAATGCCTTTCTGGCGCTGGGGGTATATAGCATAAATAAATTCCCTACACATGTGAATTTTCACACTAATCGATAACCGCAGCTTTCTTTTTTTACATTAAATAGCAACACAGCTGCGCGAGTTACCACTTTTAATCTTTTGTGCGAGGTACGTCCTGCGTACGACCAGTCGTATACAAAGATAGCAGTTTGGGTGAGTTGATGCTTGATGAACAGTTTCACGAAATAGCGCATCTCATAAGGAGTGAAGGAAACAATACGAACACGACGAAAAAGAAGCGCCCACCTCCCTTCCACCCCTCCACTGTCCTCGTCTCCTGTTTCGTGATGTTCGTAATTCTGTTGCGTATTCATGGTGAAATTTGCAGCGCGCACAACATACAAGGACGCAGAGAAGGTGGACACGCGAGCTCTTACACCCCACTGTTTATTTTTAGAAAGCGACAGAACATAAAAGCGCCAGCTATCCGCACTGAGCATGTGCAAAATGAGTCATCAATTTTTGTAAAAACGGATTACGAAGGTTCAAGCTGCATTCAAGGATACAGCTTCTTCGTCAGTGATAGCAAACGCTAGCTGACTTATGCCCTTTTGAGCACACCTTCTTATACGGAACGCTTCCGTAATTTCACATGTTAGTTTATTTTTATCTAAAAACAAAATATCAGCGTCAAAAAATACCGGTTCACAATGACGTAGGCTACAGTGGTTCGACAAGGGCGATTGGGTTTCTTTTCCTAGATAATGTTGATGTTCTTTTAGATCAGCGTTTATGAACCAACCGGTTTTTCCCATGTACGTGTTTGCACATGTGAAAGGAATCCGGCACACAACACCTATTCTGCATTTTGTGAATCCTTTATCTTTATAAGCGCAGCAGCATTTTCTTTTTGTAATGTCAAAAGCTTTTGAAGCAGCTTGGCACGATTCTTGCACCTTGTCAGGAGCGCTGAAAAATAAACGCCATACCGGCTGGCAACATCCTTTAGTCCATGCGAAAAATAATGGAAATAAGGTATGCCTGTGTGTGCCTGTTCCTTGAATGTATTGTTTGTACATTTTTTCCTATCTTAATTGCTTTCTCCACCATTCCGCAAATAATGTTTCCCGCGAGTACCACAGAAGCTTGCCTTGTTACCTGCTTAGCAAAGCTTTCTTTCATTCGGTGGCAACAAGAATTTAACAAAAGCCACCCGAAGGCATGACTCTGCTATTCCACTTTTTACAATCTTCGAATGCCCGGATTTGTACTGTAATGTGGGCTTTATCGACCTTGAGCTGTACGTTCAGTGTGTTTGGTCGGGTCGCAATCGCAAAGACAAATCTAGAAACTTTAATTCGTTTTCTTCGGATATTAGCAAAAAAAGAAAAAGAAAACGATAAAGCCTATATTGCAATACAAATCAGGACATTCAAACATTGTCAAAAATGAATTAGCAGTGTCGTGCCTTCGGGCTGTGTTCGTAAAATCTTGTTGCCACCGAATGAAAGAAAGCTGTGCTGAGCAGGTACAAGGCAAGCTTTAGTGGTATTCCCGGAAAACATTATTTGCAGAATGGTAGAGAAAGCAATTAAAATAGTAAAGGATGTACAAACAATAAATTCAAGGAACAGGCATACACAGGCATACCTTATGTCCATTATTTTTCGCGTGGGCTAAAGAATGTTGCCAGCCGGTATGGCGTTTAAGTGGTTTTCAGCGCTCCTAACAAGGTGCAAAAACTGTGCCAAGGAATTTAAAAAAAAGTATGACATAAGAAAAAGAAAATGCTGCTGCGCTTATAAAGAAGATCAAAAATTCACAAAATGCCGAATGGGTGTTGTGTACTGGACTCCGTTAACATGTGGCAACATGTACATAGGACAAACCGGTCGGTGCATAAACACTCGTCTAATAGTACGTCAACATTCTCTCGGAAAAGAAAATCATTCGCATTTGTCTAACCACTGTAACCTATGCCATTGTGAACCAGTATTCGTTTACCATGACATTTTTTTCAGATAAAAATAAACTAACACGTGAAATTACAGAAGCATTCCGCATAAGAAGGTGTGCTGAAAAATGCACCAGTCACCCATCGGTTGCTATCACTGACAAATAATTTGAATGCTTGAATACTGCTTGAGCCTTTGTAGTCTGTTTTGATAAAAATTGATGACTCGTTTTGCACATGCTCAATGCAAATTGCTGGCGCCATTTAAGTTCTGTCTTTTCGAAAAAAATAAACAGTTGGGAGTAAACGCACGTGTATCCACCTTCTCCGCGTCTTGGTCTATTGCGCACGCTACCAATTTACCCTTGATAACTTGCCAACTAACCCAACTATCAGCTCTGTTGTTGTGTATATAATTCAGAATAATTCAGTTGCGTACGGGACATAGTCCAAATTACCAGTTCTCGTTTGAATTCATCGCAACCATCATCAGCACCTTTTATGTCCACTCCTTCCAACGACTGCAGACTTTTTGATCTCCTCTACAAATCACCATTTATATGCGTTCACTCCGGACTGGTAGCATCTTTGGGGCAGTCCAAAGAAAGTGGGGATTGGGGAATTATTCTTCTGCTCAGAGAAAATGGAAGAAATTTTTTTCGCATCTTCATTTAAACTATAATGTTTCTCAGCGCGCACACGTAAACTGAAAACGAAGGTGGCGTAGCATAGGTTGGAAAAAGAAGCACATTGGCGCAAAGCGTCCGCAATATGCATGGTTTAAGCGTTCGCAGAAGTGAAAAAAAAAACAAAACAAAGTTGTTTGAGAGAGAACTAGCTGTAGACGTAACATTGCAGATGAGGAGGGGTATACCTAAATCATTCTCGGTTTATCTCTCTAGACCTTTCGCGCAAACGCGAAAGGAGGCCTGAATCAGCTCTGCATATTACATGAGCCCAAGAGGCGCGAACTGAGCTGGATGGAAACTTTTTCGGCTGTGCAGTTTCAGCGCCGGGAGAAATGCATTATGCATGCCACGTCCCAGCCACTTTTGTGACAAATACACCCTCTTCAGGGTGTGTTCACCGAAAGAAAATCAAAAGGGAAGGAAGTACCGAGTGAAGTGTTGTGTTTTAGAGGAGTCGCATCTTCCTCTTGTCTTCAGATGGGCACAATACTTTCGCTTTAGCATTTTGACTCTCATGTAATGAATAAAAGAGTCAAGATGTCGGCGAGGATCCGTGAAAACTGTTGTCCTACGATTTTAAGTACGGCATCACCGGTAGGAGCAGGATAGAATGGAGAGGGCAGACTAATAAGGAACAAGCCGGCAGACTTACGCAGATTTTTTAAACTACAGTGAAAAGTGCTGTTTTACAATCTTGCTCCCCTTTTCTGGACTGCAAATTAATGCTTTTAGCTAAGACGGAGGGCTTCTATATAAGTAAACAGTAAACAGTGGACAGCTCGAGCACGTATTTTAAGTGATAAGGCTGGATCCCGAATTTACGCTGATGATTACTGCTCATCACGATTAAAGAACATGAGCTGAGTTCACAAAACTTATTCTTCGCAAGTTCTGTCTGGCGCCGGAGCAGTCCTATAGTGAAATAACTTCCTTGGAAATACGGGTCCAGGGCTCGTATTTGAAAAAAAAAGAAGACTCTCATGCAAGGAGTTTATGTAAAAGCAAATTCTAGTCAACCCTAATATGGAACATATTAGGGAAGGTGACTGAGTAACAGCAAAGCAGCAAAATCCGGCGCCTGTTTCGTAAGAGGCTGCAGTGACGAAAGTTAGGTTGCGTTACGCATAAAATGCAACATGATATACCGGGTTGCCGTCTAAGACAGAAACACGTGAAGTACAGTGTAAATTTGTCTTTCTTTGAAGCCTATATATGCCGAATGCAAAGAATGCTAGATTAGATGAACTGACTCTGCACTTGAGATTTTACATGTAGCACGTGCCAGTTACAAAAACGAACGACATATTTTATGGTATACATAAGACAGATGTCTTGTGGACAACCTTTGTTTTTGGTACATGAGGATTTGAAAGAATGAGCAGTTTCGTCATTAATGCGTTAAAGCTCGCTTCTCAGGAACAATCATTCTAGGCACGAGCCGTGACACCACTTCAGGACTGGCGCTGGAAGCATATTGTACCAAATATAACAGAGGGTTTCATAAGTGAGCCGCCGATAATACCGCGTGCTTCTGTAAATAAATTCCTCATATTCCGCCATTTGTGTTCGTGCGTCAGTGTGAGGTGTTATTCTGCATAATTTGCACGCATGCGTGGCAAGAAGTATATATGTATACATATGCAGGAACCTTTCCTGTTAATGAACAGCGAACAGTATAGCGCTTGCGTTAGTTTCCTCTTCCTTTGTCTCTGTCTTTTTTTGCGCTAAGTCTCCTCAACGGCAAAATTGTGAGTCCATGAGAAGGGAAGTGAGGGTTGCTGCGGCTCGAAGTTGAGTTTGGGTAAGGAATACACCAAGCCCATTGACGAGTACGTCCGACAGTAGCAATAAAGGAAAAAAGGTTTATTTTCCGCCTTTTACACTGGCTCCAGATACGGAAATCCACTCCATGTAAGAGTATATCAAACGTCTGAGTTCACATCAGGTTACGTCAGCCACCAACTCCCTACACTAGAGGCACCCGCTTTTAATACCGTCGCCTTCCCTAGATGACTAGACTAGGGAATCTGATGACTGTATCGCGACCAATCACAATCGTCGAATCGGTCACAAAATCGCACCGTTCCACCGAACTCCACCTCCTATGTTGTGCCTTTGCCCACGCATATGGCGCATGCGCGTAGCAATCTCGGAATCCGAGGTCGAAGCCGTTCCCACGGTAGCATTCGATGCTGGCCCTGTTCATCAATTAGTTCAGGTTGTTAGCTTCAAGTAGAGGCGTCTTTTGTTGATTTGTCAACAGTGTCAGCGTCAACGCTGCGCTGACTTCGACCACGCAGAAAAAAAGTATATATATATATATATATATATATATATATATATATATATATATATATATATATATATATATATATATATATATATATATATATATATATATATATATATATATATATATATATATATATATATATATATATATATATATATATATATATATATATATATGTAATCTTTGCAAGGCGATTTGGGGATCAGAGCGTCCAGTAGGCCTGTCGCTCAAAACAGAGATTAGTTCCCTGTCTTAATAACGTCGATAACATGTTTTTTTAAGTATCTGAAATTGATTGCTTATATTACCGGGGCTCAGACCGTCTGCAACGTCAGGCACCGTCGCAGCGTATTTGCCGAAACAGCGCGAGTGCAGGCAGGAAACCTAATGAACGGTGACACTTGCGTACTTAAATTTACTCTGGGAATCTGTAGAGGACGTTCTTCTGACAACCCTAGGTCTCACTCTTGCTTCGTAAGACCGCGGCGGGATGTTTTGCGAGGGCACGGCGTTTCTCTTCAGCCGCTTTCGTAAGGGCTCGCCACAAAAATATCATGAAATCATTGAGCAACAGTCAACTACATTCACCAAGGTGGCCCCAAAAGAAATCGTCTTTGTTGAAATGCTCGCTACATACGACCATTTACTCACTCACTTGCTTCCGGAGGCGGAGCTTGATCGCCAACAACTTCCTCTGTTTTTTCTTTCATTTAGAAAATGATCCTTTTCCGAATACTTTTCCCAGTATTGCTCTATTTGTGCATTGTGGCACACTCCACATGTGGCTGCTCTTCGCTCGTTGTCTTTTTTTTTTTATATCGAAGAGTACCAAAACGCCAACACAGCTGCAGAAACCTCGTGAGCGGGAAATCCATAACTTTCTTTCCGGTTCCGGAAAAATCCGCGCGGTGGCGCTAGCGTATCTGGAAGTACGCGAATCACTTCGGAAGGGAACCACGATGCTTCGGGCAACCTGACAGCTGGTCACCCTCAGGCCGATTTTCCTGGCGGCAGAGGAGTCTGTTACGTCTCCATACGGCAATGAACATTCCTTATGCGTTTAACATGAGTCAATTCCCCCTCCCCATCCCCATTAGTCAGCGCCTATCCAGAAATCAGTGCAGCGTTGACGCTGATTTCTGATGGGTCAACAAAAGAAAGACCCCTCCACCTTCAGTCCTGTCTAATAAATCGGAAAGATTTATTCCTCCGGCTGAACTACGTCTCCGGAGTTAGATGTTTCATAGTCTTTCTGGGCACTTTCTTCATCGTTGTGACTTATCTGCTGAGCTAGTCCGACTGTTTTGGACTTCGTCAAAGCCATGACCAGGGCTTCAGCAAATGCGCCCCTACTTTTATTGAGTAGTGACTCTGAGCTGTTCGCGAAAAGGTAAGGGTAGCCTTCCGGTGGCCCATTTGAGGCGGCAGCTACTGTCTCGTTATCTCCAAAGGTCCCTCTCTGGAAAGCTCGTATTTTGCGTATTTCGCCTTCAGTGAACTGTACACGCCTGTCCCGGCTGCGTTCAGCCGGAGCTATATACGACCTGCGAGGTTTCTCCCGGCAACAACGCAATCAAACGCACCAGCCATGCGTCTTGGGGAAATGATTGTTTCTCACAAATCCATTCAAAATTAATCAGGTACAGACCGATGTCATCGCCCGTTTTGTACGGCTGAAGCAAACTCGCCACTTTTCCGCTGTCCGTTTGTGATGAAGCCGTAACCGCATCGAGCGCTAATCTCGCTTGCTCTAACTTCATTTTCGCGAAATCAATTTCTGCCTGCATTTCTTCCATCTCTTCCTGCCTTTCTTTCCTCTCGCGACATATATTTTCCCAGGCATTTGTGAGGTCATGCTCATCGAAACCAACTTCGTCAATCGCCGTACGAATTTCAGGATTCCTCGTCTTATGGTTAATAACTTCTTATCCATACCGAGTTCTGCGACCAACAGCAGCTCTCCTTTCTTTAACACGGCGATAGCCATGATTTTGAGACAGCCGACTACAAGTTCTCCCGCATTGAACACACACCCGGGGGTGATAAATCGCCGCTAAATGCCTGATAGAACTCTGTCCTTATCGTCTGGCAGAACGTAATCGGTCTAGCACTGACCCAGCCTCGAGGTTGCCAAGGTCGCGTTTCCCGGAATCACGTTCCCAGGAACGTCAATGCCTGATCGAAAGCACTGCCTTCTTGATTTCACCAGCGTCAATCAGAGTGTTGCGGCTCGAGGTGTAATTTGGGCCAGGAACCTATCATGGTCGAAACGCCACCTCGAGCCGCAACAGGACGCAGCACGGTGCTTCAACCATGACTCGATCCCACGTGCTTACGGAGCTGAGAACGCGTTAACGAATACTGCTTTCTATTGCGGTCTCCAGCTAACTAGCTTTTCCCGGGCTCGCTGAAACCTCACCTATACTAGCTTGGCAACAAAACCTAGCCCCTTGTAGTGAATTTCCGTAAGACGAGGTGACGTTTTCTGCGCACGTTTTCACTTATACTATTCCTTTGCCGCTGCTGCAGTGGTTAGTGCGGTCACATTACGTGCGAGTGAACGTGCCGCGGCATACATTTCCGCGCTCGCTGCGTGCTGCTTCGTTCCTGGTATTGTACCCACCTTCTCTGGGGCAGCCTGCGGCGCGCCTTCATTTCCGGTGCAGAACAATCTTGCGGCTTCCCTTCGGTTTCGCCTCCTGCAGTACTGCGTCGTTCTTTCGCGAAAAGCGGGAACTTGCATACAAGGGGACAATTTACATCTCACCATTGTTTTGCTACACAGACGCCTGTGATGTAATTCGTTAATATTATTACTCTTCTTTTTCCTATCCGCTTCGCCGTTATTGGTATGGCCACGTGTACCCTTCCTGCAAATACATATCCTACAGAAAATCAAGCACAGTATAATAGCAAAGCTGCTCATCGAAGTTAGGTGCACCGAAGTTCCAAAGGAATGGGCTTGCCTTGAAGCATAAGCAGGACGAAAGGCGTGGATGAGTGCACCGTAGACAACGGCTCGTACCCTAAAGAGAACCCCTTCGATTTCTGAGCTCTATGCGGAAAGGGCTCGGAAACCTCGGTTCCTTCTCTCTTTAGAGGGTGCCGCATCTTCTGCGTGAAAGGCCGTCGTGGTGGTGTAGCGCTCTAAGCACGAGGTCGTGGCATTGAATCCCAGCCCGGGCGGACGCATTTCGATGGGCGCGAAATGCAAAAACGCCCGTGTCCCGTGCATTGGGGGCACGTTAAAGATCCCATGGTGGTCGAAAGTTTTGGAGTCCCCTACTACGGCGTGCCTCATAATCATATCGGGTTTTGGCACGTTAAACCCTAGTTAATTTATTAATGCTGTGTGAAGCGTTAGGCTTGTGATATGTCAAGCGGTCATTAGCTCTCTTTCCTACTTACTGCTTATCGCGTTTTCATGCGAGCTACGCTGAGATGACCCCTCCCCCCACCCCAGTCAAAAAGGAAGAAAAAAAAATCACCCGCCAAGCAGTCCTACAAGATGGTTAACTAACGAAGCTGAAACGTGCGGTCCCAACGTTTCATCATCATCATCATCATCAGCCTGGTTACGCCCACTGCAGGGCAAAGGCCTCTCCCATATTTCTCCAACAACCCCGGTCATGTACTAATTGTGGCAATGCCGTCCCTGCAAACTTCTTAATCTCATCCGCCCACCTAACTTTCTGTCGTCCCCTGCTACGCTTCCCTTCCCTTGGAATCCAGTCCGTAACCCTTAATGACCATCGGTTATCTTCCCTCCTCATTACATGTCCTGCCCATGCCCATTTCTTTTTCTTGATTTCAACTAAGATGTCATTAACTCGCGTTTGTTCCCTCACCCAATCTGCTCTTTTCTTATCCCTTAACGTTACACCTATCATTCTTCTTTCCATAGCTCGTTGCGTCGTCCTCAATTTGAGTAGAACCCTTTTCGTAAGCCTCCAGGTTTCTGCCCCGTAGGTGAGTACTGGTAAGACACAGCTATTATACACTTTTCTCTTGAGGGATAATGGCAACCTGCTCTTCATGATCTGAGAATGCCTGCCAAACGCACCCAAGCCCATTCTTATTCTTCTGATTATTTCTGTCTCATGATCCGGATCCGCAGTCACTACCTGCCCTAAGTAGATGTATTCCCTTACGACTTCCAGTGCCTCGCTGCCTATTGTAAACTGCTGTTCTCTTCCGAGACTGTTAAACATTACTTTAGTTTTCTGCAGATTAATTTTTAGACCCACTCTTCTGCTTTGCCTCTCCAGGTCAGTGAGCATGCATTGCAGTTGGTCCCCTGAGTTACTAAGCAAGGCAATATCATCAGCGAATCGCAAGTTACTAAGGTATTCTCCATTAACTTTTATCCCCATTTCTTCCCAATCCAGGTCTCTGAATACCTCCTGTAAACACGCTGTGAATAGCATTGGAGAGATCGTATCTCCCTGCCTGACGCCTTTCTTTATTGGGATTTTGTTGCTTTCTTTATGGAGGACTATGGTAGCTGTGGAGCTGCTATAGATATTTTTCAGTATTTTTACGTATGGCTCGTCTACACCCTGATTCCGTAATGCCTCCATGACTGCTGAGGTTTCGACAGAATCAAATGCTTTCTCGTAATCAATGAAAGCTATATATAATGGTTATATTCGTCCCAACGTTTATCACTGGGTTAATCCCGACAATTTATTAAACAACGGCTTGGTAAGCTGTCGGATTCTCGGTACGCAGTTGCTGATTGCACTCAGCTGCATGACCCTCTTCATGCGCCTGGGTTGCCGCATCGGCACGGGGTAGACGAGCTCGCTCCCGGTTCTGCTCACAGCGTTCTGATGGAAAGCTGCCGGCTCCTCAGTAGTACGTACGACGCGTGGCCTACCCATTTAGGAGCCAGAGAGAAACTGCTGCGCGTACACTCGGCTGCGACGGAAAGCATCGACGTCGCGACTGTCGCAGCTAATTCAACACCATCTTGATAGCACAAGCTATTTCACCCCGATCCATGGCGTCAGGTTACCTGCTCCGACTATCATAGAATGCGATGGCGATGCGTCCGTGTAGGCAACAGTGATTTTGACGTCACCGCTTGTGCCTTGTGAAGTCAATGGAAATTTTAGGCCAGGTAGAGTGACGTCATGAACCGTAGTAAGCAGGCCTTGTGCTATCTAGGTGGTGCTGGCTAATGAAGCGCCTCTCTCTCTATCTCTCTCTCTCTTTCATTTTCTCGTTCATGCGCATGGGGTTGCGCTGGGCGAGTTTTCGCCTTACAGGAAGGAGACGACAGACGGACGGATGGACAGACGAATTGGCTAGCTGTATACAGCTTCGCTGCAAGGGGTAAGTGGAATAAAAGTGCAATTTTACCGGAAGTTTGAATGCACTTATCTCAAAACATGCAAGTTTCACATTTCGCTCGGAGTAGATGTGCCTTGTGAAGTCGTTGGCTTTTGTTCGTGCATTGAAATATGTGGGCTAATGTAATTGAATGAAATGTTAATTATTTAATTTTTTAGTTAAGGTAATATGCGTTTTGATTTCTGATGTGAGTAATGTATAGCTCTTTGAATATGCAGTTCAATAAATGGTTTTATGCTTAATGCCATGGCGATATAAAAAAAAAGATATGTTAACGTTAAAATAAAAGTCCCGGCATGCATTTTCTATCCAAAAATAGTAGCTACACAGTCTCTGTTGAAGAGAACCCGCGCGTTTAATAGTTTTTTTTATTTTTTGCTGCATGGTTCATTCACCGCCAGTGTTGGCTCGTTATTTCGATTACATCGCGTGTTTTACATCCACATGGTTCGTAATCACGTCAATATCACGTCTACTGTAAAAAAAACACATGCTGTCACTGTTGAACGCTGCATCCAATACTCCGCTGCCCCTGAACGCGTGCCCTCGAACCTCTGTGACATCGACTATCTTCTTCTATCCGACTAAAATAGACATCTTAATACAAATTTAACGTGGTCTTTATTTCTTCTTGTCTTGTCTATATTTTTATAGCGCGCATACTATCTGCTCGCAGTTGTTCTCGTACACATTTCACAGGACCGCTAATGGACGTCGCATTTTTCGCACCAGTGTCCCAAGCCTAACCAGTGAGAATCGAGCTCAGTTACCGGGTTCCGCTTTAACCCAGTACACCGACTATAGAAGCGAAGCCTGCCCATTTCATGTCAGTGCAGGACTCTCAAGCCCTAAAAGTCTAACCCGAAGTGCGGCTTTGCAACAGCGCCCTCTGAGGCGTAGATAATCATGGTGCCTGTCTCCGCGTACCGCCCATGCGTCGGGCCGCTTTCTCCCTGCCCCACTTTTAACTCTAACATTATTCCACTCAGCCACCCGAACGAGATGCCGGCGATGCTAGCGAGAGATTTCGAAGCGTAATTTTCTTGCAGAATGCTCTGTGTTCACGCGGGTTGCTTTGTCGTTTGTTGTTCAAGTCAATGGAGAGTTGCTGCTTAGTAGAGGTTTGGAGTGGTGTCTTCCGTTGGTTGAAGAAAAGGAGCTGTTGACGTGGCTCGTGTTTTGTTGCGGAATTTATAGGTAGTTCGAGAGAAGGAAAAAGAAAACTGTGCTTTAGAAATGCTCAATGCAATTGAAAAGAAGCTACACTAAGGGAATGAGACACGTATATAACGAGCGACGCATTGGAGGCCGACGTGGCGTGCTTGCGTCCTTACATTTATTAGGATAAGTGAACGTGAAGAGGGCGGCTTCGACGACCAGCCCTGTCGGGAGCCAAAGCGCCTTCCTCTAGTCATGTAACTTGCGACTAGAGCCAGGGGTGGCCGACGATAATGCAGGGTGGTGACGTTGCCGCTAAAACGTCCATTTAGGACTACCTAATGCGCATACTTACCTCTTCCCTTGTCGCTAGTTTGTTTGACATTTATGTTATTGTGTCGACAATAAGGAGATTCTGGTACAGAATATGGCACTGGCTACTCCTTGCATCGTGAATGAGTGATAAATACAACATGCAGTCGCAACATATTGTAACGGATACGAAAGGCGCGTACAAGAAGAGAGAAGACGAAGAGAACGAGGAGTTTGAGAGGCCGGGGCTGCACTCCGATCCCACAACGATCATCGTCCACCTCCTGTAAATAAAACCATTTCTTCCCAACTCTTCGTAACAGTTGTGGTGGAAGGTGCGGGGTAATCGACACCCGAAGACGGAGGCTGAACCACAAGTTCTTCGATGGAGCCGTCGGCTTGCTGGACTGAATATGTCCTACAACGCAGAAGAACAACGGCCCATTCCAACTGCTGCGCCGACAAGTTCTTTTGTGCAACTGAGAGATGCGTGTCCATTCGCAGGAAGATCGGACGAAGACGTCGAGGAATGGCTCATCCATTATCACCGGGTGAGTGCCGCCAACAAGTGGAACAGCGCTTCTCAGCTTTTGAACGTCGTGTTCTTTCTAACCGGTACTGCGTTGTTGTGGTTGGACAACCACGAGGAAACGTTCACAACATGGGGAAGATTTGTTTCGGAAATCAAAGAGCGATTCGGTGACTCTGCGACGAAAAAGAAAAGGGCCGCACAGATGCTACTGCAACGTGCGCAAGTGCCAGGCGAAACCTGCACGACCTACATTGAGGCAGTAATAAAACTGTGTAGGATGGTGGACTCTGGAATGTCCGAGGAAGACAAAGTCGGGCACATACTAAAAGGAATTGCCGAGGATGTTCACAATTTCCTCATCGGAAAATACAACCTGGCTTCCGTCCCTGACATCATTCGGTACTGTCGCTCTTTCGAGCAACTAAAGACGGGGCGCATCACGCCGAAGTTTGGCAGGCTAGCCAATGTGGCTACAGTTGCAAGCGTGGACAGCAACCAGCCCCTTGATCTTGCATCAACGATCCGACAAATAGTTCGGAAAGAGCTCAGCCTGCACGCGCAAGTGACACACCCAGGCACTCATAGCTTCCGCCTACCACCAGATTTCGAGCCAAACGTGGCATTCTTCTCCCCGTATCCTTCGACAAGGGGCACTGAGAATTTGGAACTCGCGCCCCGACAGCAGCCACGTGTCTGCGACAAAGGCCCTACTTATGACGCTCGGCCACAACGAGAGCAGTCACGTTTTTACCCCCGAGGCCCTGTGACTTCTGTCAGGCCGCGACAAGAACAGCACCGACCCTACTACCACGGCGCGACTCATGAATTATATAACGGATTTAAGGAAGCAGCAGAGACACGTTATGCACATGACAACGGACTTTCTCGCCACCCGCAGCCGCCTACCATTCGTTTCGAGGAAGACGCTGTGAACCACGACCCTCCCATGTGCTACAACTGTGGTTCCACAGGCCATATAGCTCGGTATTGTCGCCAAGCCCATCAATCACGTAGGACACCACCGATGTTCTCGCCACCCAGAACCCGTACTTCATACGACTTGCGGACGACCGATTTGCTTCCGAGGGACCACTTCTCAAACGAGACCAGACGCAGCGATTCGCCAGCATCTGAGCGGAGCTTTACGCCACGAAATAACCATCCCCGTCGCTCTCCATCTCCTCGGCGCCGTTCTTCGTCACCGCCGCCTGAAAACTAGCATCCGCGGCCAATGGAGGTGTGGTCGCCGGACGGTCTTTGCAAGAAATACCTCTGCCTGTTGTGATGTACAAAAACAAAGTGAATGTCTCGATTGACGGAATACCGACCATGGCGTTAGTCGATACTGGGGCGACTGTGTCTGTGATGAGCCTCGCTTTCAAAAACCGTCTAGGCCGCAAAGTTATGTTTTGTTGGAACGATGGTATTATTTTTCGCGGAGTAAGCGGCGAGTGGCTTCGTCCCCTTGGTGTTTGTGCTGTGAGTGTTTTGTTCGCTGGGAAAGTGCTTGTGTCTGAATTCATTGTTCTTGCTCGTTGTTCGCACGATGTTATTGGTATCGATTTTCTTGAACAGTGTGGCGCTTCCGTGGACTGTGGTTGTGGCGAAATGTCATTGAACAAGTTATTTATATCAGCAAATTCTGAACAAAGCTCGTGTGGTGAAGACAGGCACACAGACATACTCAGTGTTCTTGATGAAGTGATTGCACCATCATGGTGCCTGACACCCGTTCGTGTTTCTGCAACTACTGTTGATGCTGATTGTGTTGACCTTGTAGTTAGGCCTCTCCGCATAAACTGTGCTAAAAAAGATATACTTGTGCCCTGCTCTGTCGTGTGCATGACGAAAGGAGTAGCCACATTGTAGGCGCTGAACTGTTCCGCCACGCCGGTTGTCCTTCCTCGCGGTATGAAAATCGCTCTCTTCGATAAAGCCGCATGTAGCTCAATAACGGCACTAACTACGGACGTCTCTACAGCTTGCTCTCCTTGCGATAATCGCCATTCTGAAGAGCTAATACTTGGCGTGATCAGCAACGCTCTCGGTGCATCGGAACGGCAAGCACTGGTACAGGTGCTTGCCAGGCATGAGGCTGCATTCGACTTCACGCATG
Organism: Dermacentor albipictus; assembly: GCF_038994185.2. NCBI lineage: Eukaryota > Metazoa > Arthropoda > Arachnida > Ixodida > Ixodidae > Dermacentor > Dermacentor albipictus. The sequence goes on from NC_091825.1 coordinate 90,052,703, forward strand.
GAGATGCACCCCTTCATTTACCGTCTTCCCGCACTCGGCACAGAATTGATACCGGCTCAGCACACCCCATCCGCCAGAAGCCCGACCGATTGTCATCGTCCGAGCGCAAAGTTATTGCATAGCAAGTCAAGGAGATGATGAACAAAGGTGTCGTTCAAGAGTCGTCTAGTCCATGGGAAGCCCCAGTAATCCTGGTCCGAAAAAAAGATGGCTCCTGGATATTCTGCGTGGATTACAGACATCTTAACGCAGTGACGAAGAAGGATGCCTATACACTACGGAGAATCGATGACGCCATTGATAGCTTACACGCTGCTTCTTACTTCTCAACACTTGATTTCCACTCGGGGTATTGGCAAATATCTATGGACCCTGCCGACAAAGAAAAGACTGCTTTTGTGACTCTATATGGCCCATTCGAATTTATAGTTATGCATTTTGGCCTTTGCAATGCTCCTGCCACCTTTGAAAGATTCATGGACACAGTACTACGTGGTCTAAAGTGAGAGATATGCATGTGTTGCCTCGATGATGTTGTAATCTTTGGCCGCACGTTTGAAGAACATAACGAACGCCTCAGCCTCGTTCTCGATTGCACTGAGAAAGTTGCGCTGGTTCTAAACTCAAAAAAGTGTCGGTTCGGCGAACGTCAAACACTGGTCCTGGGACACTTAGTCGACAAGGATGGCGTCAGATTCGATCCTCGTAAGATTGAAGCGGTGAACTCCTTCAAGCCACCGCAGTTAGCACGAGGACTCCCCTCATTAACTGGCCTATGTTCGTATTTTCGTCGTTTTGTTCCCCGGTTTGCCGACATCGTTTAGCCGTTGGCAAGTACGTATTTTGCGATGAAATGCATCCTTCAATTGGACACCGGAGTGTGACGCATCATTCTCTCAAATGAAGTTTATAATAACTTCGGCACCCCTCTTGCGTCACTTCGATCCATCTTGCCCCACTGAAGTTCACACTGATGCTAGTGGAATCGGGATAGGAGCGGTGCTTGTAGAACGTCACAGTGGCGCAGAACATGTTGTCGCATATGCCAGCCGTTGCCTGAGCAAATCTGAACGCAATTATACGGTTGCGGAACAGGAATGCCTGGCGGTAATTTTCGCCATACAAAACTTTCGGTGTTATCTTTATGATAGACCATTCAAGATCATCACCGACCACAATTCTTTATGCTGGCTGGTCGGTTTGCGGGATCCCTCTGGTCACCTCACGCGTGAGGCGCTGCGCCTCCAGGAATACGACTTTGTGGTATCGTACAAGAGTGGCCGTCGTCACGCTGACGCAGACTGCCTCTCTCGGATTCCTCTTGCGACTACCCACTGCGATGCTGAGAATTTTGACGACTGTCTCGCTGCTGTTACTTCTACGTTCCCTGACGCGGCAGACTTTCAGCGAGAACAACAGAATGATGTTACCCTCTATCCGCTTTTTGTCGCCGCCCGTACTTCTAAAGGCAGCGGTCGCTTTACTAACCGTGATAAATTGCTCTAGAAAACTAATTACTCCGGGCATGGAGCGCGTTTTCTGCTTGTTGTCCCCGAGAGTCTCCGCGCCGACGTTCTACGCCCCATGCATGACGATGTGACATCCGGCCATTTTGGCTTCGTACGAACTATGCACCGCACGCAGGAGCACTTTTACTGGCCCAAGATGTACGAAACAACCAAGCGCTATGTCACTAGTTGTGAAACGTGCCAAAATCACAAGCGACCGACCACCGCAGCCCCTTCGGCCATTGACATCGCCCAGTATGCCGTTCGAGCAAGTAGGAATTGACCTTGTGGGCCCATTCCCTTTATCTAACAATAAGAACCGTTGGATAATTGTCTGTGTAGACCATTTTACATGGTATGCAGAAACTGCAGCCATACCATCTTCCACCGCTGCTTGCGTGGCGGTCTTCCTGCTGCGTTCCGTGGTCCTTCGTCATGGCCCACCACGTGTTATCATCAGCGACCATGGTCGCCAGTTCACTGCTGATGCCATTGAAGAGCTACTTCGTTTGTGCACTTCACAGTTCCGTCATTCCACGCCGTATCATCCACAGACCAATGGCCTCGTTGAATGGATGGACAGAACGCTGACCAACATGCTTGCCATGTACGTCTCCACCAATCATAAGAACTGGGACGACGTGCTTCCATTCATCACTTACGCATACAACACGGCGAAACACGAAACCACGACCTATAGCCCCTTTCATCTCCTGTATGCAAGGTTATCGCGAAGCGCTCTGGACACTTTCTTACCCTTCATACTGCACAGTGACGATTCTGAATTGAAGACTTTGTGTCTCGCCGAAGAAGCCCGTCGAATAGCTCGTCTTCGTACTCTGGCCTCGGAAAGTCGTTCGAAAGAGCGATACGACACTGTCACTTACAAGTATCGTTGAAAAATGGTGACTTGGTCTTTCTTTGGACACCGGATCGCAAGTATGGATTGTGCCAGAAGCTCTTGTCACAATATTCAGGCCCATTTGTAGCTGTGGACTGCCTGAGCGAATTCACTTACTTCATAGCTCGCATCCTGTGCAATGGGATTTCGACTGTTCTTTGCTTCCGATGACTCACCACCCTGAAGCCGTCGTTGCGCACTTCCGCCATATCAGCCACTTCCTCGTCAGGGTCGACGATAGTGGAGTCGCCCCTTGTTAGCGATCATGGCGCATTGGACTGCTGATCATCCCTGATGACTGGAAGCTCCACGCCTTGCGAGGCCATGGCCGCCTCCGCCACGCTGGCTTCCTTCGGATGGCGCTGTCCCTTTAAAGATGCCAGCGCCGGAGCAGCCGTACCCTTTCCATAGGTACAGTACCACCTTAAAGATACGGCCGTCTTCCAAGGATATAAATAACTCACTCAATGAATAGCAAAGCAGAGAAAGGTGTTGACTTGAGAGAGCGGAACTCTATCAGGCTCTTCGAAGCCGTTAAAGTACTGCTGGGATCTGCTCCCATTCGCAGTCGCTTCACAACGCAAGGTGCTCTTTATCTAGATATTGCAACGAAAGAGCAAGTTGACATTCTTCTCCGGTGCTCTCAGATTGGTGACATAAGAGTTAAAACCCGGTTGCCCCACTTCTACGTGACTAACACATGTGTTATTAGGGGAGTACCAGTGTACAGTACAGAGTACAGTACTAGGGGAAGCGACCTTATTGTCTACTTGAAACAGCAAGGTGTTTTGCACGTGATACGTATGATGCGCCGGGTGGAGACTCAAGAAAAAGGATGGGCAGCGAAGCCTACTAACTCTGTTGTGCTAACGTTTGCTCCCAACACCGAGCGGCCAGAAAAAACTGACCTCGGTTTTACCAAGCATGCAGTCAAAGAATTCGTTGAAACTCCTCCCCGATGCTTTAAGTGCCAACGCTTTGGGCATGTAGCCAAAGTTTGCATCAAAGATCAACGTTGCAAACAATGTGGTGGCGCCCACGATTACAAAGCCTGCAAGGCACATTTTGCTTACGCTAATTGTGGTGGCGACCATCCAGCGAGTTTCGGTGGCTGCCCCTTCCGTGTAAACGACTTACACCGTCAATTGTCCTTTATTAGTGGTCCCAAGTCCCAACCTACTGAGAAGCCGATACCTGGAAGTGACAAGTTCTCTGCGTTAGAGTCGGAAGTTCGTGGCGTGGTAACAAGCAACGTCAGTGAGTGACCTGTCCCTAGCAAGACGGCAAAGTCCTTTGTGGGTGAGTCGGTTGTTCGACCTGCTTCAACCAAAAGTGTCCAAGTTCCTCAGCGACCAGATCACAGCCAGACTCGAAGACAAGGAGGACATTCCCTTGCCTCAAAAGAGGCGAATAAACCAGCTGCAGCGGCCAAGAGTCAGTCCCAGTCCGCATCTTTTGTTGAAGTTTTGAGGCAGTGCGTCGAGCAAAATAAGGAACTCAATAATCGGGATCTGTCCGATCTTCTACGAGTTTTGTTTGAAGCCCTCCGTTCATATGTTAGGCGATGAAGACTGGCACCCTGAAGAACTTTCTACAGCTCGTTCTTTCCTTTGAGCCCGTGATTACCGCTTTCGCAGCGAACTTTACCTTATAATATGGCTAGTTTCCTTCAACGTCGTGCAACTAAAAATCACCGAAAAGTGCCGTTTATTATGCAATGGAACTGCGCTAGGATTATAAGTCGATTAGCAGAACTGAAATTATTTTTTAAAGAAACTTGTGTTCCAGTATTGGCCCTCTCGGAGGCTGGCCTACCAAGGGGGAGATCTTTGACTGGATATGTCGCACACAAGAATAGCAGCATAAAGTCATTTGCCGCAGGAAGTGCCGCCCTTTACATATGAAGAGACATTCCTCATGTGGCTTTGAACGTCACCGATCTTTGTACCGATAGTATTGAGCGGCTCTGAGGATACGGCTCGGCTTCCGAACTCTTTCTGTAGCATCCGTATACGTGTCTCCGCGGAAGAAGGTAGCAATGAATTTGTTTCTCCAGCAGGTTTGTGACCGTTGCCCAGTGCCCCGAAATATCTGCAGTGACTTCAACGCCCATCACTCTGTCTGGGGTGACAGGAGCACTGACGTCCGCGGACGCAAACTTGTAGAAGTTATCGATAGTTTGGACCTGTGTGTGGCCAGTGACGCAAGTCCCACTTTCTTCCGACCTCCAGCCTCAGCCACATCTATAGACCTAACCTTGCATTCACCTGACGTCCGTGGGAAGTGGTCAACTGCACCTGACCGCATGGGAAGTGATCACTATCAAATTTTAGTGTATACTACCGACTTCCATATGCGCGGCGCTAAAATGTGCCATGTTGTTAATTCGGACAAATACAGGTAGCAACTTGCAAGTGTTTCTGGTGATGCGATAGTCAAAATGATTTATGGTAAGATGGCTGCTACCACGGCGGTCAAGTTGCCTAATAATTTTCGACTCGGGATTTAAAATTCAGGAACCTCTGCGCAGCGCGCAGAAGGGCGGAGCGACAACTGATGCGGAAGTAAGCCTTTCGAAGCGCTTGCACTGCGGAAGCAGATACCTCTCGCGTGCTTGGCAGAGGAATTTGCAGATGCATTTATACGTGCAAGTTCAGGAATTCATCCATGTGCTCTTCCTGCAACATCTACGTGTGTTATAGACGCCTCGTTCCCACTTCGAGGGCTACAGACAGCACTCAGCAGCCTGCGGCATCGATGTGCACCAAGTCCTGACGGCATTACTAACCAGATGATGCAGAACCTACCTCTAGAACACCGGAAGATGCCCTTAAGCTATCTCAATCGAGTATGGGAGACTGGCGACGTTCCTCCTTCATGGAAGGTGGCTTGTGTTGTCCCAGTGCTGAAGCCCGGCAAAGAAATGACAGACTTGGCCTCGTATCGTCCTGTATCACTGACGTCATGTGTGGCTAAGCTAATGGAGAAGCTGGCAAGTAAGCGTTTATCATGGTGGCTCGAAGATGGAAGGGCTCTGCCAACATGCATGACTGGATTCCGCACAGGTTTAAGCGCGTAAGATAGGCTCTTGAACTTGATAAGCCACACTGAACATCAAAGAGCTTTCGGCTTCTAAACACTAACTATTTTCCTAGGCGTATCAAAGGCTTATGATAGCGTCCTTCAGAGCTCAATACTAAATAGCTTGCAGGCCATAGGCGTACAGGGCTATCTTCTGCGATTCATTCCCTCACTTATCAGCGATCGGAAAATTCAAGTGCGGTTAGGAAGTACCATAAGCACTGAAATGGCGGTATCGCGACGTGTACCTCAGGGAAGTGTTCTTTCCCCGACGCTGTTTAATGTTGTAATGGCTAGTCTTCCCGCAGAAGTGCAAAAACATTGCAGGCATATCCATATGTCGATATATGCGGACGACATTTGTATTTGGTTAAGCGGATATCAACACAAGCGTTTAGCTCTGATAGCTCGACAGGCATTACTTTCAGTCCAAAATTACCTTCAATGTGTTGGGTTGACTCTCTCGGGGGAAAAATCTGGCTTCATCATGTTTCCAAGTAGAGGAAGACGGTATGCGCGGCTGAAGATAGACCTTGATCAATCTTGCCTTCGTCAATGGAAGCACAAGCGCTTTTTGGTCGTCACTATTGACCACCGTCTACAGTGGCGACGAGCTGTGGACTATATTGTGACATCACTATCTCGACGTCTTAATGTGATCCGTAGAGTTTCAAGTGAGCAATGGGGAAATCACCTTCCTTCAATGATCAGGCTGCATGATGCACTAGTGACGAGTCGAATAATGTACCAGCTTCCTTTAATTTCCCCCTCACTATCACAGCTGGAACGGCTTGAGGTTTTGCACAGAAAGGGCCTAAGTAGGGCTCTTGGCGTTCCGCAGACTGCTCCACACAATGCAGTACTTTATGAGTCTCTATCGAGACCTCTTAGCCTAGTAGCTTCACACAGGTTATTGATGCAAATTGGCCGCAGACGATAGCCGGGTGAGCCCTCATACACAGCCTTCGAAAGAGATCTGAGTCCCGAGTGTACTTGGCCCTTAATACTCTTGGTTACCTGGGTCTTGACGCTAAAGGTCGAACTAAGAGGTGGATACCGCCTTGGTCTTTCGCGAGCATCGATTGCTCGTTGACAACTCCTCACGATCATGCTAAGCGGAGTTCTCCTTTGGCAAGAACGCGTTCGCTCGTACTGGAACATCTTGAGACTGAATGTGAACGTCTTCAAATTTTTACTGATGGCTCTGTGGACAATGTCAGAGGATCTACTGCAGCTGCTTTTCACCTTCCCTCTTTGAAATATGATTGGTCGGTTCGCTTCACTGCAGTCGCGTCCTTCACAACGGTCGAAAGCGTTGCCATTGTGGCAGCTCTAAACAAGCTACGCTTTTGTACGCCTCAACCTGTTGTCGTTCTTAGAGATTCGAAATCCGCCCTTCAAAGGTTAGAGCATGGGTTCTCTACTGATGCTTTATGTCTAAGCTCCCTACGCTCGGTGCACAGTCTCCCTATCAAAGGCTTCTCCATACAATTCCAATGGGTGCCCTCGCACATAGGTATCATAGGCAACGCGATGGCGGACAGCCTCTTGTTTGGCGGACAAGAGTGTGTGACGAACATAAATCATAGGTCATGACATAAAACAGCCGCCTACGTCTTGGTATGAACCAAAATTCGCATAGTATGACAAGAGTGTATGACGAACAACAATGATTGTTATTGCCATGAATGCAATGGCATGCGTGACATGTAGGTCATGAAACAGCAGCCTACGCCTTGGTGTTCTCATGTTTGTTTCGTTAACTTGGTGGGCTCCTTGCATGCTGCTTCGCAGAACGTCGATTCCCAGGAAGTGTGGGATATGCTGGATTTTTTTCATCATCAGAGACCCACTTTTTCTTTTCTGATGCGTACTCATAAAAAGATAGCCACTGTTGTGGGATTTGGTGGCTTCGTTAAAAAAATATCCGGCTCCACGAGCATTTGTAGTATATTCGCTAGGTTGAGTGATTCAACTAGGGTTTTTATTATTTGACCATGTTGAGTGATTAGTCGCTGCTGCTCTTCAATAATTTTCACAACGATGCTCACTTTCTCCGCAGTGGTTTCTTGCGAGAAGCGTCTAGATCGCATTGGCTCCAAAATAAGTTCTTCCAGTGCCGGTACTTACACATTCACCTTCACCGACTCCATTTGAAGAAGTTGCTCGCGTCCTATGGAGGCTTCTGCGTCAGTGAGGTATGCTGAACTAACATGAAGTGGACGGTCAGCTGACGGCTCACCTAGCACTTAATCCTATTTGTGGAGACACCGCAGCAAGTTCGTTTCAGTTGCCTCAATATCCCTCAAACGCCTCTCAGAGAAGCCGTCAGATGCCTTTGTATCTCTCCAGTATGCACACGCTGTGGCTTGTGTTGCATACTACCAAATAACATGGCTTTAATTTTGCTTCCGTTACTGTGAGCTTGTGACACGTCGAACAAAACTAACACAAAAGACGCAAACAGAACGAGTCAAATATGTACATAAGACAAGCGCAAACCAATGCCAGGCAGCTGCTCAATAGATTAGGCAAAACAACCATCATCATTCGCTCTTATTCCGTTCTTTGGCACTGGAACACTCAGCCTAGCGGATTGGAAAGAATACGTATTCGCCTTCCGCGGAAATTGCTTGTCGTGTTATATTATGAAATCAATGAAATAGAAAAATAGGGAATCCCATTTTTTCGGCAGACATACGAACGCAAATAGCCACCTGCACGTGTTTTACATTACCCCAGTTTGAATGCGCTCATTTTCATATGCAAAACACTCAACACCAATGTTCAGAGCATCACTAACGCTCGCATTAAGAAGATGGCTTGTCCACTGGCATTAAGGAATCGCATTATGCAAGCGAACGATAGCCTCGTTTCCATATTTCCGTTCGTGCAGTTCAATAGCAAGCGAAAGCGTGGAAGCATTTCCGAGCACTAAGCGTAAGCAATGTTAAATCTTGCTGCAGTTCGGTGCACAGATCTCGCCAAGGTTTCGCGAAAAGAAAATAAGGGGACTTTCTTTTTTCGCTGGTGCAAACAAGCGTGTTATGAATTCAACGTTGTGCCCCGAAAGCAATTTGCCGGAAGCCCTAAATTCGCATTAAAATGTTTGGTTTTCCCATGCTGTATTCATTTTCTCTATAAGCGTGTAGATAGTCACAAAACGGTTAACAATGCATGGGTACACGGGGCTTTCTCATCTATTTTGACTAAATTATTAGATGATAATTGATGGTAATTTATTTTTGCTCATTACCTACGTTTCCGCAACACTCCATCGCCACACGAACAGACTAAGGGACGATGGCAAGTATTTGCCCTCGTCATAAAATGAGTATCAAAATTAATAGCCAAGCTTGGCATACATCCACGATAACACCCGTCTACTGCTTCGTGTCTAAACATGTTTGCAAAGAAGGGGTTAGGCTATCAAACGAGGTCACCCTTGAATTCGGTGAATGGTGTTCGCAGGCCGGCCGCTTAAGAATCTTGGACTATCACTAGGATATCGCCTGAAATTGTGTCGTCAGACGAGTTGTCAAGGGCTTTTTAGGAAGTCGTATAGTGCACGAATTTATATAAATGTTTCAATAGCACCCAAGTCACAAATAAATAAAACGCCTATATATATATTGTGATACAAGGTTTAGGCAGTGAGACTTATTTATTCTCCCGAGTTAGAGCCCCACCACCGGGCCCCAAAACGGTGGTGATGATTATGTACGGATGAGAATATGAAGCGTAGGAATAATGCTCACACACACACACACACACACACACACACACACACACACACACACACACACACACACACACACACACACACACACACACACACACACACACACACACACACACACACACACACACACACACGTATATATATATATATATATATATATATATATATATATATATATATATATATATATATATATATATATGTATATATATATATATAGTTCTATTTGTACTTTGAATGCAAACACTTCGTACTTCATCGCCCGTCGCAAACATGTCGCACTTCGTATGAAGGGGAGTTCCGTGCCACTGCACATGAATTAATCCGGTAACATGCGTTTACCGCTGTCGGGAGGTTAAGAAACTACGACTAAAGCAATATTTCTAATGAAGCGATTGGTTCTAATGAGGGTTTGCTGTACCGCCATAGTATCCATACTTGGCCCAGCACGCGCAGAAATATAGAGAAAGAAAAGAGAGGCCACACAACTTCCCAATAGACGCTCGATTATTTCGCAGTCAAGCGTCAATATGCGGTTCACGAGAGCTCGCTTCGCACTTGACCGAGCTGTCTAAGCCTACGGCTGCCAGCCAAACAGGCTCCAATTCAAGCTACTCTCTCCCGGCCTTCTTTCTCTTTCTTCCAACAGTCCGCTCAAACTCTGGCCTTTGGTAGTGACTTCTAACCGCGAAATATATATATATATATATACCTACCATAATTTTACTTCCATATGTCGCATCAGTGCTCCTTGGGGACAGCTCGCTAGAGCGGGAACTTTCGTTGTTCCGCTGCGAAGAGAAAGACGAGCGCGCCCCCTTGTTCCCATGAATCGGGTCCATACTATTTTGAAGACTCTCTTATTTGCAGCATTTCTTCGTTTTCTGGTATCCGGGTGCTTTTGTCTGATACAAAAGTTGTCAGTTTGATAATAAGAATGCCTGAAACGGCAATGTGGATAAGGCCACTCAAGAAGTTTTGAATAGGGATCATATCTTTGTCCGGTTTTCGTAGCTACAGGTGGCTGCATTCTACTAAGTGTTTCCTTGAGGTAGTGCGCAGGAGTTTCTTCGGATTGTACGCTCAGGCCGATTCTTTTTCACTCTGTCTGTAGATACAGAATTTCAGTAAAAGAAAAAAAACGACAACCATTCTACTGTATGAAGATGGTATGGCAGCGAAAGCTGACGACAGTCAAAGCTCTCAAACGCTGCCATTCAATCTTCACAGTGTGCAATGGTTGTCGTTTTTTGCGTTATTTGTACCAGTATTTGCTCGTCTGGTGTCGTTGATCGTTCGGAGGTGACCGGACTTGCGATTGTCGTTTTCCTTCAGCATCGCGGGGACGTTCTTCGTCGGTGGTCGTTTCGCACCGGCGACGTTTAAGCACTCGTTGCTGTTCCCTCCGGCACTCCTCGTACGCATGTTTCTCTTCAGGTCTACGAACTATTCATAAGCCCCATCGATAACGCAGCTGTTTTTAGCGCCGATACCTCTCCTGTTTATATACTGCGATAACACTGACGCCACGCGATTGTTCACAGCGAGCGTTCAAATCAGTTCCGCATTTTGACATCTGCGCTGCCGCACTGCACCCGTATGGGTTTGTTAGATATCATCCGCGTTGAAGACCTTACTCGCGCTATTAAGGTTCTTGCGGTCTACGGGGCTTCACGACAGACTCTAAGAATGCCGCCCCCTACCGCTATGTAGTGTACGCGCTCTGTTCGTGCTTGTCTCCCTTTCTTTCTATTTCCCCCTTCCACTCTGTTTCTCTTTTTATCCCCCTTAAACCTTCCGCCTGCGCAGGGTAGCCAACCGGAACTACCTCTCGTTAACCTCCCTGCCTTTCTCTGCATTATTTTTTCTCTCTCTCTCTAAGTTCGCTTCTATTGTGAGATGCCGAAAAAACTACAGAATATTAGTCATATACAGCTTTCACTGTAAAAGGCAGCAATGTCTTCATCTGTAAATGCTCTTTGCACAAATGCGCAGAGTAGTTAAATATAAAGAAGTGGTAGGTTCGTTCATGCCACAAACTTCTGTCTGTAGCGCCTTTAACAAAATCTGGCCTTTGTGAATCAAATACTGATAGGTTTAACATGGGTGCTGTTGATTTCTTTATATAATATATGCATCCTCCTTCTCTCCCAACGTTGTCCTCATAATTAAGATACCCCATCAAGAACTCACCGAAGGTCATGCTTTCATGTGAAGTAATTTTCAAAGTATTTTCTGTGGCAGCCGCAGTTTCCTTTATATTTTTTCATTTGTGTGGTGGCGGTGGTGAGTGGTTGTAGCAATAGGTGGGTTTAACCTGACGATCAAGACCGGCAACTGAGGCGCCCAAGCGTCTCTTACAATATCAGTGCGGCATTCCTCCACATGTCCATCAAACCAGTCTTTCCTAAGAATACCATAAGAAGACGTGGACCTCTTTGGGGACTATATCTGATTGTTCTTGGAACACAGGAGTTGCATGCACACATGCGGAAGGTCCTTTTTTTTGCAGGTTCTGCCGACAAGCGTCCCTTTCTTTTTGGTATTTTGGCCACGATCACATAAGCAGTACAGTTCGGAGAATCAATACGCCCTACCTAAAGCCGATGTCATACGTACACTTGTGATCGCGATTAGGGCCGGTCCGGATTGAGCTCAATCAGGATCGAGTGCTGGTACACGGTCATTCGCGATTGGGATCTTGCGGGATCCGGATGCGGAAAATCGGGATACGTGAATCGCGATCAGGCGTCTTGATGGCGATCGCAGGCTGGCGTCTGCGCCCTCTGGTGTAGTATCCTCAAAACGATAAATGTGAAGGAGTGAAGGCAGCTGAATGAAAAATCCGGTTAAATACCCTTTTATCAGCAATAGTAAGCTGTAAAATTGAAATATTGTCCAAATTTAGCTATATTTTCTACATCTGAATTTGCTGCCGAAGCACACACCATACACGAGCACCAGATTCGGTGACGTCGTCGTCTGTGCACCTGGTACGGGAGGTAGTGGGTACGAGGTCATTTGTGTGCGTGCGCTTGCTGTCAAGAAGATGCGACGAGCGTTCAAGCTTCGTATCTGCGACCGGCCAGATCTTTAGCGGTCCAAGTTGGCTTACCAAACGGAACTGGCGATAAAGTCAGGGCTCGAACTTTGAATGCGACCAACAGGTGGAATATAATCGCTGTAGTATGGGAGAGGCATGCGTATCATGTCTTGTTCTGCCATTGTGCCTTTGATCGGAAGGTTCTTCTCTCGACTGGGTGTTTGGCCATTGTCGGTGGTGTAGAGATAAGCCACTGTCGATCGCGGGCTCTCTTGCAGGCCCGCTCATCCAAGCTTTAAGCTGAGGTGGATAAATAGGCCGAGATGATGTGCCCATCGCCGAGCTCAGCACGATCGGCGACGAGTTCGGTGATTTTTCGTGCTCTGTAGCTTACAGCTTCAAACTGTGCGAGCTCTAATTATGCGAGTCAACTAGCATAACCGAGTCTGTTGCCGACAGCCCGTTGCACATAAAACAATTCTAGTGCTTGAGCTAGATTATTCAGAGAGGCGGACATTGGTGTCACGAGAAATCAAAACACATAGTCAACTAATTAGCAAAAATCCACTAATGATCTTTTGAAATATTGCAATTTATGAATTGTAGCCGGAGAGTTTGCAAATCGTAGCTGTATGCTAACCGGCGAACTGCGTATAACCGCTGTACGCTAACCGCTGCTTGCTTCTGCTCTGCGTAATAAAATAAAATCAACTTCCTACAGACGACCTGAACATATTTTGTCGGCTCTAGGTAACCTTAAAGCACGTAAATAACTTTATGAAATAGCGCACTAAATTGAGAGGCTTTTTTTATTTACTTCGTTCGCTCGTTTTAGCCAGTCCGTGTGTGCCGCTGGTCATTCGCCTATTCCTGGCCAATCCTACAGAGAGAGTTTACCGTCCACTGCAGGTCGCAATCGGTACATAATTCCTTAATGCTTGATGGCGTACTTCTGTGTGCGTATGCCTGCCATCACCATTCTTCCCTCGCCCTCATCCTCGTTAATCCGCTTAGACGTCTCACTAGGCATACCCCTAATTCGAGGTTTGTACTTGCGAATAGCTCGTGGGCGGTGTAGTGCAACAACATAAATATTGCCGACGACAATGAAGTTGTGAACCTCGTCGTGGATAAACATAACCATTGCGTCAGGTTGCACGCTGAATAGGATTAACGTAAACATAGTTAACATTAACCTTCGGTTTGTTAATGCAAACAAACTGAAGGCATCGACTTCAGTTTGCGTAAGTTATGCGTATTAAAATGCGGGTTGCTTGACTGGAGCTCCACTTCATATTAACGGCAACATTTGCGTTTGATCTGCACAACTTTTCACTATCCCTATCAAGACGGCTCTGTGACGCTCATTAATGGGAGCATACAGGGTGGCAATCTGCTCCGCGAGGAAGCTCTAGCGGTAGTGCGCGTACACGGCTAAGGGGGCCCGGTTGCGAAAGGGTCTTGCAACGCCTTCATTGTCGAGGACACCTTTGACTAATCGACCTGCAGCTGCCATTGACAAAACGCATGCTTCCTTTTCCCTCCCAATACGCATTGCAGATAAGTGCTTCGTCTATCTTCACACAGCGCTCTCTAGTCGTTCAGTGTCCCCTTTTCCATAACGAGACGACGCCTCCTCTATCCATCGCCTATAGCTCTCATTGTAGCGCGCTTCTTCAGCACGTGCCAATTACCTTTGGCAAAGGGCAATTTTTTTGCTAGATTCCGCAAACGGACTAACAGGTTGGCTTACAATAGCGGAAAACGTGAGGACCATAAGCCGTTAGCGGTATATGGGAAAAGACATTCAAAATGAAGTTACTTTTACCTCGTACTATGCTCATTTTACCTGATAGCGATAATATGTAGAAATAAAAATGGGGGCACCATCTCACGGCACATAAGGCAAATGAAGATACAGCCAAGCTTCTAAGGTGCGGGAGTCCGCAGTATAGAACGCGGTATCTAATTACAACAAATGTGCGCAATATTGTCGCGCGTAAGTAATTATACCAGAAAGAAAGATGCACAGAAAAGCATTCACACCTAATGTCGTGAAACCTGCAGATATCTCGGTAACTAGTTCAGGGTTTACGCGTCTTCTCCACAGCCTCTTTATCTCGGTGACCACCATTTTAGGCTACGCACTCTCGAATAGGATGAATCTAGAGAACGAAAAGTGGTCTTGCAACGCAGAAACTTTTCCTATTTTCTCATGTTTACTAGAGGAATGCATTTTTTTTTCTCTTCAACATATGTCAAAAATATAGGGCCCTCATTTTACAGTGCTCTTGTTTCCGCAAAAAAAGGATACACGTCAGTTATTCTGAGCCGTTCGAAAGCCTCTGCCAGCCTATTTCAGCAAACCAGCTTCTGCCCCGTGAAGCTGTTCTAAAACCCGAGCATCTGTAGGGCCTTTTGTGGAAATTCTGAAAATTACAAAATATTCCGAAACTCCTTCTCATAAATTAAGTATACATAATCGGCCAAATATAGCGAAACTCTGGTGAGAGTAAACACAAACGGCCAATATAAAGCCACAGCAGAAGCACTTTTGTTAAAGTAAGAGAGCGACATTAACATGACCTACCCAAGCTCGAAAGAAATGGGAAACGTATCAGCTTTCATGAATGTTTCTTTTGTGGCGACCGAGGCGAACCGATTCATTGAACGCTTCTTGCAATGTCAAAGAAACAAGGCCGTCATCGGTGGCTGCCCTCGCTGCTTTTGTATGTTTCCTTGGCGTAGCCAACCCGGGTGAAACATATCGAGTTGTCCTCTCGGAAAGAAAGTGCACAAATGTGAAAACTGAATCGCGGCTTGACGCAGCTCCGCCGCATTAAATGAACATAGAACGAAACAAACATAGACCCATGCAAGCGCACGCACGCACACGCATGCGCACACA
Organism: Dermacentor albipictus; assembly: GCF_038994185.2. Taxonomy (NCBI): domain Eukaryota; kingdom Metazoa; phylum Arthropoda; class Arachnida; order Ixodida; family Ixodidae; genus Dermacentor; species Dermacentor albipictus. The sequence continues at coordinate 90,067,886 of NC_091825.1, forward strand.
CAAACTTCAAAAAAGCAAGTCTGCGAGCGAGCAACGCCAATATAGGCCATATGTGGTAGCGGGTTATGGGCCGACTCGAGTTCCTCAACTTAGAAGTCGAAGCGTCTTGAAAAGCGGCGACTTTCATCCAACTTATCGGCAGGGTAGAAAAATTTTAGGAAAATGGTAAATATCAAGACAGGAAAGTAGTCCGCAGTTCACGGCCTTTTTCACAAGCAGCGAGGAAAGTCCAAAGTTAGGTACCAAGGTTAGCATTTCATTTGTGTGCTGGACTTGCAGACAAAGCAATATAGCGGGGTATGTTTGAGGGGAAAACATCCTCACTGGCATCGAAATTGTTGGTTCGGCGTAGCTTATGGCTGTGAACGCCCCCCCCCCCCCCACCCCCTTTCGAAAAAATAGAAAGAACGCATTTATATCGCTGTCGTATTTTGTTGTTTCAAATTTCGGCTGCGTAGCTTTATTCCAAGCGACTCCATGCCGTAAGAAACTGGCATGAGTTGTTGTACGTTTAATGGTGCTTCGGAGATCATGCGTTTGTGCATGAGAGCTTGCACAGTTTGCTGCTTGCCATCTAAACTTGGAAGACAGGTATCGCCCAACGCCCCATTACATTTTCTTTTGCCTTTGGGCACAGCGCTATAGTTCACGGTGTTGTATTGCGTTTGAATGAAATCTCTTTCTCTTTGTGCGTCTTTTGATATAAGCTAGCATGGCATGTATGTTGAGCTCACGGTTAGTTTTTCGTGCAATTCCTCAAATAAGATCATCACACTCTGCCGGCATCAGCAATGGTATTGCTTCTTCAACTGTTCGTCCAGGTGGTCAACAACGTTATTCATTTCATTCTTGAAATGAATACGGCTGCTTACTTCATTATTGCTATCCCTGCTTACTACCCTGCATCATCTACTGGTTTGTCATGGAAATTAATAGTAGCGCCCATGGTGTCTCGTTTGCTGTTGTTTGCCCTTGTCCTAGTTGCACTACAATGGCTTCATCCAACCTTAACCAACTCGCTCAACAATAAGGTGCACTGGGAAATAATTCATTTCGCAAATTTACTGATCCAGATGTTATGTCTTTTCAAGCTACTTTCATTCACGCCATCAAAGAACGAAGATATCAACTGATACCTCGGCTATGAATGGTATCCTGAATGGTATGAGTGGTATCACCCGGCTACTGGTTGGCTTCCCCAACGACGTTCCTGTAGCCGAGACTGTTGTCTCCCCACATGACACAAATGAGCACATCTGTGCAAAAGCAATCACTGACAAGCAGACGTTGGTCTGATAGCTGCCTACTTGGAGCCAGGAGCAGTATTTATGTCCCATGACTGAAAAATTAAATCTCAACAACTCCTGGTGCGCGCATTATGTGTGTCAATTTTAACGCCCATAATATAGTTTGCGGTAATATGTGCAGCTGTGAGCGATGAAATAGGATGGATAATTCACTCGCGGGACCATCTCATTGAAGCACTAAACGATGGTAGCATCACTTAACTGAAGGGGTGGCGACTCACCGGCTGCGTTGATCTATCCTTTGTGTCAAGGTCTCGTGTTCAAAGGTTTAGCTTGTGCACTGACTTGGAGACCAGGGGTAGTAACCACTACCCGATTCTCATATCGGTTTCTGGTGTACAAGCGCCTTCACTTAAAGTAAAAATAAAGTGCCAAGACGGAGATAGAGATACGGAGATAGAGATAGAGATAGAGCTAGAGATACCTCTAGCCGAGATAATACAGCTGCAACTCGAGATAGCAAACTAGTGCCCACAACAGCCAATTCGCTTAAGAAAACACCACGTACGATATTTCAGCCTGGTAATATTGCTGCTAATGATGAAGAGTGTGAACACCTTCGCGCTAACACAAGTCGTAGGGAGCGAAAAGCACTGCGCAGTAAGGATCTTGGAGATTTGCCTACTTCTCGACGAGTACAGCACGGAATAAGAGGCTATCCCATGAAATTGTGTCGACAATAGTGGAGAGATTTCTGGGCTGCGTTAGAGGCACGTAAACCCGGGACTAGAATCTGGCGTGTCATCAGACGATTGCGTATGCCATCCCAGCAGTTATACCCTTTCATCGCGGTCTCATTAAACGAATGAGTAAACGCGAAACAAATCAGCAGAAGAATACTGTAGGATTATTCTTGAATCTGGGCATCGCGGCACACGCAGTGTGTCTTCTTCTGACAGACAACCTCCGCGGACGCCTATGGACGTCATGGACCACACCTTCACCATGGCAGTACTTTCAGCAGCTGTTGCTGGTACTCAAGAAAGAGTTTTCTCCCGGCCTCGACGAAGTCAGCTACACAATGGAGAGTAGATCCATGGAATAAAGTAAAAGAAGAACATGCCTCAAGAAGCCATTTTATAAACAACGCTGGCATTCATGATCGTGAAATACTCCACTACAAAGCACACATTTCCCGACGGCTCCGCTAGGCAACATAGTTCTTCCTGCGTTATTTTCGTTCCTTCCACAGACAAGATGTTTTCTTGGCGTTTAGAGCAAATGACGTCATCAACCTTCTAGGAGCTGTACGCGATGAAGCAGATACTACAATATGTACTCTGGCAGCTTCAACAACAACGGACAATCTTCACAGACTCGAAAGCAACACTACAAAGCGTTCGCACGGAAAGCAATTGCGTTTTGGTCTAGGACATAGTATACCTACACCACTTGGAAATGTAATTGCATTTCAGTGGCTTCTTCGACATTACGCTGTAATACGTAATGAAAAAGGCGGATGAGGCAGCCTGCAAAGTACATCATCACATAAAACTTATAAAAGTGTTGAAACTTTACTGTGAAGCCTTTGTTGTTGAGCTCTTTCACGATGGCTAGTGATTTGCGTGGGAACTTGAGGGATGGCAAACCACGGTATATTTGTTGTAATGCGGCCTTTGAGTCCGTAAGGACAACCACATTCTGCGGAGGCAAAGTCTTTAATTTGCGCAGAGCAGAAGCTATTGCCGCGCCTTCCACAACTGTCGACGAGGCTATACAGTCCAGACGGCCAGACCACGTATATCTTAGCGAGGGAATATAGAATGCAGCTGCACAGCGGTCTTCGTCTTCCTTGACAGAGCCATCTGTGTATACTTGTAGGTGACTCGGGTAAATCGTGTTCAGGTGTTCCAGGACTAATGACTTGGCTTCTGCAGATGGAATGCAGCTCTTTGATTGCAATCGTGGTACACTTAAGTTGCATATGATGTCCTCGAATGTCCAGGGTGGTTCTATCCTTTCCCTTTGTCTCGAGCAGCGCAATCCTAATACGCGAAGCGTGTTCAATGCTGCATAAAAATGTGAGCGCGGCCTGTTACCTATACGTCGTAAGAGCGCTCTACCGGGCGTAGACTCACTCAATCGTAGGAGCTGGATCATCAGAGCCTGGGAAGCCTGAAGTCGTAGAGGGCGTGACTCAGCTTCGTAGAGCACTTTCTTGTTTGACGCTGGCTGAGGGACTCCAAGGCAAAGTCGGATACCTTTTCTGTGGATGGCTTCTAAGCGCTCGTATTGGCTGTCTGAGGGTGACATCAGAGGTAGCTGATACAGGATTCGACTTGTAACCAACGCTGTATGTAGCCGTAGCATGGACGTCGGGTGGTTGCCCCAGCGTATGCCAGCGACTCGCTTGAGCACATGTAGCCTGGGTGACGATGACGCCACAACGTGGTCAACACCGCGGCGCCAGAGTAGCCTGTGGTCTAAGGTAACGCCCAGAAATCGGACGTTGGTGACTTGTCGAATCTGGTATCCGTCCAAATTGGTATCTCAGGAAACGAAAAAGCTGATGCGCTTGCATACGCCGCGCTCTATCATCCTCCCAAAATCAAGGCCCCAAAGAGTAATCAAGTGCAAAAATCTGACATTCGAAATCACTTTGCGTCGCTTTGGGTTCCACCGCATATGCCCTGCGTAACCAAGCGATTGCACCGAGAGGAAGCCACACTTCTATATCGAATAAGGACAGGATCTGCAAATACACCGGCCTGGTTATTTAAAACGGGGCGAATCAATTCTCCGAACTGTTCGGCATGCAACGAGACAGGAGACATTGAGCACTTTTTGTGGTCCTGCCAGCAATTCCAAGATGAAAGAGACACTCTCCTGAAGAATCTGCAAAGCAAGAACCTTCCGCATGCGCGCCTGCAACACCTTATATTTCCCGCGGGATCAGTTATAGCCCGAAAAGAAACTTCACGTCTCCTCATCGAGTTTTTAAGAGAGACTGGCTTGAAGGACACATGGTGAAACCCTTCAGCGGTATTGTGCGAGACGCTCGGGCGGAGCAATTGCCGGCCTTGTTCGCCAGGCTAAACCCGCCTGTTGCTACAATTCACCACCACCACCACCACCACCACTTATAAAAGTGTTGTTCATTATAAGTGAGAATTCAGTTTTGGCGAAGCGATATGTACCCAATAAGCGAGGTATAATATGCTCTGCACCTTCAGGCAATTGCAAGTTTTTGCTGAACATCGGCACAGAACTCCAAGAATACCGCAATGTCTACAACGGCAACCGCAGACCCTCTATCACCGCCTTCGACTCAACGTTACTTTCACGAAAAATCTTTTTTTTTGGTCATACTACAAATCCATGTTGTCACAAGTGTGGCGCCGTGGAATCTACAACCGTGGAAATTATATATATATATATATATATATATATATATATATATATATATATATATATATATATATATATATATAGAGAGAGAGAGAGAGAGAGAGAGAGAGAGAGAACGAGAGAGAGCTATGACTCACGCACGTCATCTCATCACGACTATGCTTTTATTACCTTTTGCATTTACTGTCTACCTTCATCACATCCGACACTTACTCTACTGCTGTTAACATCATAGGACCTGCATTTTCCCCCTGTTTCTTCTGCCCACCTTCTTCAAGCGCCTTTGTTCCCCTTCATCCAATTCTCTGCAGAGTAGAATGTAGACAAAAATACGCTGGCTGTAAAGACTGATTTACCAATAAAGAGCTTTCTCTCTCCCTCATAGATCGGCCAACAACATTGACTTCTTGGTAGGCCATTAAAATTGGCTACAATATACATTGGCGTTTCAGTAAACAATTTGCCCAGCTCTTCCTCTAGGCGGATCCCGAAGACCTAAAATATTACGCCAACAACTTTTTGTTTGAGATTTTCGGGGACGAACATTTCGAAAGTGATGCTAGACTTAGGATTTCTGCTGAGTATAGATGATTTCAATACTGCTTGGCTTCAATCTCATAATTGCGACATGTATGATAGATTGAATTATAAGGAAGTAATTGGAGAATCCGCTTACTTATCTACCTGGATATTGCAATTTCTCCACTTCCGCCTCCTTAAAACTTCCACTTGAAAAAGAAGAAAGTCGCTATTTGTCACAGGTTATTCTTAAAAGTTTGCTGCAGTTAAGGAAAATATTAGGAGGGCTGTTATACAGAATTAGCGTTTTTCAGTTTACCGGAATTTTTTCAAAATGGCAAGGGGCAGGTAGCAGAATTCCTGTCCTTGAGCTGAATTATGCAAAGAAGCGGACGTTGCTATAACAAGAGAGCGAAACACATATTCAACCAATTAATAAAAATGCACAAATTATCTCAATAAAGATTATATCGGGGACACTTCCCTATTTTCAAAATTATAGCCGGTGCGTTTGCATGACGTATCAACTTAAATTTCCTGGATGAGAGCAGTTTAGAGATGTTTCCTAAGGTGTGGGAGAAATAAATGGGCGTTCCAATTACTTCTGCGATTCAATGCATAAAAGAGCGTCTCCTCAGAAATGTAAGTGAAATAATACATTTTTACACATATGTGCAAGGTGGTGTCATCCTGTAAATTCATTCCAAGGGGATACTCTTTGCAAACTCCCCGGTTATTATTCGTCAATAGTAATATGTGCCGTAAGTGGTTTAATTATAAAGCTAAGCAGTGATTTGATCTAATTAGATTAATTCGTGTTTAGATTTCTTGTGCAAGTAATGTCCAGCTTTCTGAATAATCCCCCTCAAGGGGTGGAACTACGTTATCGGCAACGAGCAAAACAAACAGAAATCCGGAAAACATAAAAGTTATTACCCCATATAATATGATGTTCTACAAAGTCGTCCACACAAACGGCTCATCAGTTTTCCGCCTCAGCGTAACGTGTTCGGATATCAAGTTTCGTCGGCGTGCACTACTTGTGCTCGAAGGCGTAGTAGAATGTACACGAACGAAACGGCAGCGACCGCCACAGCCGTTTCGCTGCCATTGAAGATAAGGCCACTCTTGGTGAAGATATGCCGTAAACTGCACTAACCACTCGCCCGGCATAAATATAAATGGGCAAACAGAATAACATAAACAAGTGAACAAACAAACGCAGAAAAACAAACAAAGGAACAACGGGAAAAGAAGACGAAAGAGAATACATCTTGCAGGTAACTGTCTAACTTTTCACTTTTCGTTTTTTTTTTCAGTTCGAACGGGTACAGTGCTTTGAAGTCAGTATTCCGCTACCCCCCCCACCTCCCATCTTTAGCATGGTTAAGCTTGCTTTCTTTTTAGAAAAATGCTGAATGCTTGTCTTTGCTTTCGCAAGAATTCTGTTGGGTGTTTGTTCTTGTTGTCCTGTAGGGTTCACAATAGATGCACATCTTTATTGCCACGTGAGCTTTTTACAACGCTGCTACTCGATAAATCGTTCCCGCTATCTTACTTCTGTGTGGCCTCAATGTAAATGGGAGAAGGGAAGTTTCCCTCGAGCATTGTCATAAGTGCATTTTTTTAGGACTGTCAGAAACATGCCGGGGTGTATGTGTTACTTTTTGTTACATTTTTTTTTTCAAATAGCCTTGTGGAAGAAGCGACATAAGAAGGTAGGACAGAAAGTGGAACATTTCAGTGCTACTAATCACGTTCGCAGGAGAATACTGTAAATTATTATAAAGCAAAGCTTCGAAAACTCGCAAATAAGAACAACGGCATTCGTGTTGTTCTTCGTATTGTGTCTGTGGTTTCTTCTCCCGCCGCGGATAGAGAATATCCATGAAACTTCACCAACTTGCTTGGCTTTCTGTCGTCCCATGCGCACGTTTTCCTTTCCTTTCGCAACATACAGATAACTGTGGCCGTTTTATCGTTTTCCGGAAGGAAGTTTTCAACGCAGAATGCATTCCGAGCTTGCAATGTGGAAACTCGTGCCTTATCTGCACAGAACTTCTATTTTCCTCGCATGTAGCTACGCTTCGCTCGCTTACCTTCAACTTTGTCTGCTTTTCTAAAAGAAATACGTTTGCAGCTACCCACATGGTTTTTCAGTGAGACCTCTACTGCGGCAAAGTAGATGTTTGGTCTAGACCCAGTGGTGGGAGCGGCTGCGGGAAAAGTATTGTTCTTCGCCATATGGTAATGGCGAAGCTCAGCATAACGAGTTTGCTTCACGGCGACAGAGGCATGATGAACACGAAATACCGGATAGGACGGATGCACGGACAAGGGTACAATAGTTTCAAACTTTTAACTTGTGGCGGAATAAAAGAGACATGGCCAAGAAACGATAAAACATTGTACAGATCACAGGAATTATTGGAATCAATGTTATGCGAGGAAATTTTCAGGAAGCTATTCAACACCGTTTGGAGGTTCTTCAAAGCCTCACCATGGAGATAGACCAGCAATTTTGTGTACATGAAGCAATCGTGTGTATGTGAGTGCCTTTGCGTACCTGCGTGTGTGTGTGCACCTAGGTGAATGCGTTCGCGGGACACCATCGTATGCGTCACGGCAGTAGCGAAATAACGACCAGGACGTTAGTATGACAGCGATTTCATAACGACAGTTTTTTTTCTAATCCACCAAACAAATCTTCCAACATGCTTCGTGGCGACTTGGCCGATTCCAATGGCGGTGCAGCCTAAAACAGCGTCTCTAAGCGCAGGAAACCACGAGAAAAGCATGGGTGAAACTGGCATGCTCTCGCTTTTATAAACAACTTGAAGATATGCGACCAGCTCTGGGACGTCTGGCAAGCCGAACATGCCACTCGAGTCCAAGAACTTCGAGCCGTCACCTGAGGCCACCACATCAAGAACTGCCGGACTATTCTTTACTAAAGTTTCTTCTTCTTCTTGAAGATATGCGAAGTGGAGCACGCGAAAGATAGCCGTAAAGGTGGACCATCACTCATGCGCGTTTTATTCGCGCCAGTTTGTGGCCAAACGGAAACTTGCGCGTGCGCACTTCCTCTCGCTCGTGCTATGCTACGTGCTGCACGCGGCAAACGTCTGAAACATCTAGCTCGCGTTGTTACAGGAAATGCATGCGTGTGATCGTTGCGTAGCGGGCAAGAGCATCGGGCCGTTGTGCTGAGCCACCAAAATGCCTGTGTTCAGCGAAGGAACAATTCGCCGTAAAGAATATCTTGACACAGTTTCGAAGACAAGGACTTAAGCTAATCTTCATTGAGTCAGAAAATGCAACATCTCCCTGTTATAGCTGCTAAATCAGATTCCCTTCTTTAAGCCTTTTCTATTAAACGATGCCATACAATTTTATGCGCTGAATGTTTTGAGGTTAGGTATTCGTGGTGGTGCGGACACAAGGACACGCTCAGTTAGAGTTGAGCAAAACTAATTTTGAGATGCAGTCTTGACAATTAGCAAACCCTGCATAAAAAGAGGCCACATTGTATCGCTTTCTAGTTTGTTGTCTCTCTGGAACTTGGACGTCGAGATAGCGTGACATTTGTTAAATGGCGAGACCGCAGCGCTAAAATGATGGCGACGCAGAACACAGCACGCGGGACCAATGCTGACTTGCAACTGATGTCTTATTCCAGCAACCCCACATTGACATGTGCACAGGGAGTCAGACTGCGCTTCTACTCGCAACCTGTCTCACCGAAACACCCGCAAAACACCAGTTAACTGTGAATCAACCTGCCGAATCAAAATCCTGCGTCACATTTCTTGCGTTCGTCTCTCTTAGCTACTTGCGCAAGCAAACCTTTTGCAATCAATCAATCAATCAATCAATCAATCAATCAATCAATCAATCAATCAATCAATCAATCAATCAATCAATCAATCAATCAATCAATCAATCAATCAATCAATACTCTATTGCATAGTTACGAAATATGCGTGTAGACATTTGGGCCGATACTCTGTTTAGTGACCAGTCAAGTGATTTTACAAGCATTAAAGTAGAACTTCTTACTAGCGATGGAACGGAAATTGTCCCTACAAGCAATTACGTATTACAAATACACCTCAGAAGCGCTAGGCCAGAGCTGCGTGAATTAGGCAAACAGTGGGCCTCAAAAGCACTCAACCCTCGTGGTTTATTAGCTAGGAGACATTATTAAGCACCCCGATGTGTAAAGATAAATAGAACACAGTGAATAAAGTTTCACACGCAGCGAGATTTCAGCCCGCGTCCTCCTACCAGCAGTCTCACAGAGCCAACCTACTCAGCCGCAACTGGAGCTCCCGTGAACGATTGATTGATTCATGGGGCTTAAAGACTCAAAGTCACTCTAGGTGTATAGTAGACATGTATACGCCGCATTATGGATGATTCCAGGGTAATGTTGACCAACTGGGGTTCTTTGATATGCAGCTGAATATAAGTATAGGGGTGGCTTTGCACTTCACCCCTAATTAAGATCCGGCCGCAGCTGCCGGTCATTGAAGCTGTGACCTCGAACTCAGCAACGGCGTGCCACAGCCATAAAGCTTAGGCGGCGGGTAACTGCAGGGAAAACATTGAGCGTTGCGAAAGGGCTCACTATAGCCTGAGCACCATACGAAGAAAGGCCGAGAAAGCCGGACTGTCTCTGACCTCTACATGATGATGATGATGATGTTTGAGGTTTAATGGCGCAAGGGCCAGGTATGGCCAAAGAGCGCCATGCTAGTGGTAATGAATATGTCGTGGTCTGATGGGCTGTGTGAATTTAATGTGACTTGGCTGTAGAGGGGCTTAAAAGATTTTGTGTAGATTGCATAAAAATTACCCGTAATAAAATTATGGCAATGATTAAATACATGTACTATGATCACTAAAATACATTAAACAGAATGATGCATTATATAAAATATGCGAGACTAAAATTGTCTAAGAGCACTACTGCCTCGCCAGAGCCCTTGAAACGCAAGGGCCGAGAGGCATGTGCTATACAAGATAGCTATCACAGCGGCATCCTCTGGAGAGAGGATACGCTATGAACGTATGGGGCTAATTACATGTAACACAACATCTTTCAGGAAGTCTAGGACTGCGTTAGTGTCAAAGAGTGGTTCTGGGCCGAGTAACATTACAGGATGAAGGGGAATATGCTGCCGGTATGCTAACGGAAAATGTTTCTTTCTGTCAGATTCGGCTTTCCGACACTCCAGGAGGACATGGAGGACGGTCAGCCTCTCTCCGCATCTCCCACAGGTTGGGGGCTCATTTCCAGTGAGTAAAAAATTGTGGGTGCCAAATGTGTGTCCTATTCTTAGACGACAGAATAGGACATCTGTTCGGCGTGATTTTGTAGCAGAGGGCCAGAGTCCTAACTGTGGCTTAATTAGGTGGAGCTTATTATTCGTTTCCAGGTCCCACAAGCGCTGCCAGTGGCCGCGCATCCTCCTTCGCAAGAAAGGCCTGAGATCTGTGACAGGCACCTCAGCGGTAGGGTTAACGGCTTGCGATGCGATAGACGTGGCCATCTCGTCCGCCAGAACGTTGCCTTCGATGCTCCTGTGGCCAGGCACCCAGCATATAATGATATGCTGGTTAGATACGTACGCTTTACACAAGACGGTGTAGAGTTCATTAAATACGGGATTTTTATGTTTGCTGAGTGACATTAAGGCCTTCACGACGCTGAGAGAGTCTGTATAGATCGCTGCTTTCGGAAATTTCGATTTTCTTATGTGCGTTACAGCAGAGAGTAGTGCGTAGGCCTCGGCCGTAAAGATACTTGTTTCCGGATGCAGTACATCGGATTCCGAAAACGATGGGCCGACGGCTGCATAGGATACCCCGGCATTTGACTTCGAAGCGTCTGTGTAGAACTCTGCGCAGGAGTGCTTGTGCTGGAGTTCTAGGAAGTGCATTCGGATTTCGGCCTCAGGAGCGTGCTTTGTAACTTTTATAAAGGATACATCACATTGTATCACCTGCCACTCCCAAGGAGGTAAGAGCTTGGTTAGGTGCATTAAGCGATGCTCGAGGAGCGGGACATGCATTTCATCGCTAAGCTGCTTCACACGCAGCGAGAAAGGCTATCTTATGGAGGGACGATTGCTGAAAAGTGTAGCGCACGTCATATTGGTAACGTTATGAAAACATGGATTTTCAGGATTGGAGCGTACTTTAAGGAAATATGTAAAGCTAACGTATGATCTCTGTAGGTGAAGACACCATTCATTCGATTCGGCATATGAACTTTCAATCGGGCTTGTCCTGAAAGCGCCCGTGGCTAAGCGGATACCTAGATGGTGAACAGGGTCAAGCATCTTTAGTGCGCTCGGGGCGGCAGTGTTATATACCACGGCACCATAATCTAATCGTGACCGGATGAGGCTCTTATAGAGATTCATTAGGCACTTCCTGTCACTACCCCACGTAGTCTGCGATAGAAGTTTCATTAGGTTCATTGTTTTCAGACACTTTTCTTTAAGATGTTTAATGTGTGGGACGAAAGTAAGTTTATTGTCGAGTATAACACCTAGAAATTTGTGGTCTTTGTTTACAGGTATCTGATGTCCACACATTTCCAAGCAAGGATCCGGAACCAGGCCTCTCTTCCTTGTAAACAGCACGCAAGAACTCTTTTGAGGATTGATTTTAAAACCATTTTTCTCTGCCCACCCTGACACCTTGTTCAATCCATGCTGTACCTGTCTCTCGCATACTGCGAGGTTACAGGATTTGAAGCCTATTTGAATGTCGTCCACATAGACGGAATACAAAATGGCCGGTGGTAAGGAAGCACGAAGCGTTGTCATCTTAACAATAAAAAGTGTGCAGCTGAGCACGTCTCCCTGGGGTACACCAGTTTCTTGTGTAAAAGGACGTGACAGCACATTGCCGACTTTCACCCGGAAGGTACGATCGGACAAGTAGCTTTTTATTACATTGAAGATATTACCATGAATGCCCATTTCCGATAAGTCTCGCAAGATGCCGTATCGCCACGTTGTGTCATACGCCTTTTCCATATCGAGAAATATCGAGAGGAAGAACTGTTTATGTATAAATGCGTCCCGGATATTTCCCTCAATACGTACAAGATGGTCGGTTGTGGAGCGCCCTTCTCGGAAGCCACACTGATAGGGATCAAGCGTTTTGTTCTCTTCAAGGAAATGGATCAGTCCCCGATTTATCATTTTTTCAAATACCTTACACATGCAACTTGTGAGGGCTATCGGGCGGTAGCTTGCCACTGAGGAAGGATCTTTGCCTTGTTTTAAAACAGGGACCACAATGGCTTCTTTCCATGTGGTCGGAAGGTACCCTGCGTCCCAGATAGTGTTGCAAAGTGTAAGTAGTGTTACTTGTGTGTCATTGTGTAAGTTTTTCAGCATTTCGTACATGATTCTATCAGATCCCGGTGCGGAGCTCTTGCATGCGCTCAAGGCAGCTCCCAATTCGGCAATGCTGAAAGGACGGTTGTAAGGCTCACTCTGTTGACATTTTCTCATGATTGACTTACATTCTTCTATTTGTTTATATTTCAGAAAGGATTGCGAGTAATGGTTGGCACTTGACACGCTTTCAAAGTGCTCCCCAAGTGAGTCCGCCTGATCTTGTAGGGTATCGCCTTCTGTGTTTACCAAAGGGAGTGCATATGCTTGTCGTCCTCTTATCCTGTTGACCCTGTTCCAGGCTTTGGCCTCATCTCTGAACGAGTTAATACTCGATAGAAAGTTCTGCCAACTTTCTCGTCTGGCCTGTCGGCGGGTTCTCCTGCCTTGAGATTTTACTTTTTTAAAATTTATAAGATTCTCCGCAGTGGGGGAGGCGCGCAGCAACCCCCATGCCTTGTTCTGATTCTTACGAGCGATCCTACATTCGGCGTTCCACCACGGTACACGTCGTTTGCATGCCAAACCACTTACTTCGGATATGCATTTTGATGCGACATCTATTATGAAGGCTGTAAAGAACTCGACTGCAGCATCAATTCCTAACGAAGACAGCTCAGCCCATGAGATTCTAGATAGATTTCGAAATTTCTTCCACTTGGCTGTATCTATCTTCCACCTAGGAGCGTGTGGTGGATATTCGTTTTCTTTTGGAGATCTTAGCAGTATAGGGAAGTGGTTGCTTCCGTAAGGGTTGTCGTTAACTTCCCATTCAAGCTCAGGCAGTAGAGACGGCGAGACTATGCTAAGATCTATGGAAGAATAGGTTCTGTTTGTAAGAGAGTAATATGTGTGTTCCTTTTTACTCAACAGACAAGCACCAGAAGAAAAAAGGAACTGTTCGTCAAGACGTCCTCGTGCATCTATACGAGGGTCGCCCCACAGGTAGTTATGTGCATTGAAATCGCCAAGAACAGCATAGGGTTCTGGCAATTCATCAATAAAGGACTAAAATTCATGTTTGCTTAGTTTATAATGGGGGGGTATATAAAGTGAGCAAATAGTGATAAGCTTGTTTAGCAGAATAACTCGAACCGCCACTGCCTCAAGGGCCGTTCGTAGCTGCAAACGTTGACAGGCTATGCTTTTTTGAATTACAATGGCGACGCCGCCCGATGATGCGACAGCATCGTCGCGATCTTTGCGATAAATGACGTGCTGTCGAAGAAAATTTGTGTGTTTTGGTTTTAAGTGTGTTTCCTGTAAACACAGCACTTTTGGATTGTGTTTGTGGATGAGTTCCTGTACATCATCAAGGTTTCTAAGGAGACCTCTGACGTTCCATTGTATGATTTGTGTATCCATATTTAGTGTAAATTAGTGCTGTGTGTACGGAAACGGAAGTGATGCATTAGATTACAGAGCTCTTTCGAGGCCCTGTAACCGGGGTTTTGCCTTTTTTGAAGCGTTCGAGGGAACCTCGCCGCTCCTTAGGCGCTTGGCGCGCCGTGGGGATAGGTGTTGTGTCCATTGCCTCTTGTGAGGCGACGGACACGCGCTCTTGCGAGCGAGAAGTTTTTCGGGAGGGTCTCACCTCGGAAGGCAAAACCCCTGCGCCCACCTGCCCGGAGGTCGATGGGGCTCCCTGTGGAATTTGGCTGCGCCGGCTGTTGCCAGCGCTGGGAGGGGCCGGGGAGGTCGAGGCAGCCTCGGCTGCGCCTACCTTCGGGGCCACTATCGGTACTGCGGGATCGCTGCGTGTAGCGCAGGTTGCCGCCGATAACTGTTGTGGGGCTGGCAACCCAAGCCAGCAAACCAGCAAGCCTGGCCGGTTTGCTGGTTGGATGGAGTAGGCTTACCTACTTCCACCCTAGGGGCAGAAGCCAAAGGTGCCTGCTCGCTGCACGCGGGCATGGCACTTGGCATTCGCCGCTGCGACGCCGCCCCCCGACGCGCCGCATCAGCATAAGGTGTGTTGTGGAAAGGAGAGCACTTTTTACGGGCTTCCTTAAACGAAATATTTTCCTTGACTTTAAGGGTGGTTATATCTTTTTCTTTCTTCCAGTTTGGACAGGAGCGTGAGTAAGCGGGATGGTCACCACGGCAGTTCACACAGTGAGGTGTGACACTGCAGTTGTCGGAGGGGTGGCCCTGCACTCCACACTTTGCACAAGTTATTTGACCACGGCAGCTCTGCGAGCCATGGCCGAACCTCTGACATCTGAAACACCTTCTAGGGTTGGGGATATATGGTCGAACATTTAATCTGATGTATCCTGTTTCGATAGTTTCTGGCAGTGTGCTGGATGCAAATGTTAGGATAAGATGCTTTGTGGGGATTTCCTTGTTGTCTCGTCTAAGTATAATACGTTTTACTTCAGTGATATTTTGTTCTTTCCATCCTTCTAAGAGTTCAATTTCTGTCAAGTCTAGGAGGTCTGCCTCTGACACGACTCCCCGTGAGCTGTTCATTGTTCGGTGTTGTGTGATAGAAATTGGTATGTTACCCAATGTCACAAGACTGCCAAGCTTTTCGTACTGTTGTTTCTGAGGGATCTCAAGGAGAAGGTCCCCGCTAGCCATTTTCGTTACCTTATAACCTGACCCTAAGGCTTCGGTGAAAGATTTTGCTACTGTGAATGGAGAAATAAATCTAGCTTGTTTTTCAGGACTCTCCCTGTGCACTACGCGGTATTTTGGATAGGTCTCTTTCGTTCGGTTGAAACAAGTGCTTAAGTCTTCGGTGCGTCCCCTCTTCTGAGGGTGACGATCAAGTAGGCGGGGAAATGCGGGTGTTCCCATAGTAATTTGGTATGTTTTCAGCAGCAATGGCGGCCACCCACCATGGAGCCCAACTTGGGGACGCTGCAGGACTTAACGGGTAAGGCTGCAGGCGCCAACCGTACACTGCCACTATAACCTAATATATAATACCCAAGGGAGGGCACATACACAAGGTTAACCCTTGCCGCCGTGGAGAAAGGAAGTAAATGGAAGAGAGAAGAGGACAGGAAAGATGAAAAAGGCGAGAGAGAAAGACGAAGATTGGAGAGGAGGACAGGAAAAGGCGACTGCCGATTTCCCCCGGGTGGGTCAGTCCGGGGGTGCCGTCCACGTGAAGCCGAGGCCAAAGGGGTGTGTTGCCGCCGCCGAGGGGCCGTAAAGGTCCAAACACCCGGCATTGGCTCAACCCCCAGGATCCCCTTTCCCCGGACACGGCTAAGCCGCGCACGGCTACACGCGGGAGGTTCCAACCCTCGTATGCTCGGGTACGTGGTGGCGCAACACACCAAACGCCTGCTGACGCAGACGCCCCTGCGAGGTCTGACCTCTACGTAGTAAGTAAATAAACAAATAAATAAATGCAATAAAAATAATGTTTATTCAGGACAAGATGCACTTGGAAAATATTTCCATCGAAATATATACCCTGGTCAAACTTCTCCCAGTCTTCGAAGCATCTGGGGAGCTCACGAAGTTTAATGCTGTTAGTGTCCCTGCGATGTTGTCTTCACCTCGTGCTAGGTGGTAAATCCGTTCTCTTCATTACTTTTCTTAAATGAAAATAAAAATGGGGAGCTTGGTACGATGAATAGGGTACATAGGAGAGGCCAGCCCATCCCTGAGAGCCTAAATACCGCGTCATTGTCAAAGGAATGCGAGCTCTTGTCGTGATGGACATGCCCATTACCTGCATTCCACAATTTCGGGGTTCTTTTTCTCGCACATTTCCCTCAATACTTCCAAGTAAAACTACTGGCTCACAGTCTTTC
This sequence comes from Dermacentor albipictus, assembly GCF_038994185.2. Lineage (NCBI taxonomy): Eukaryota > Metazoa > Arthropoda > Arachnida > Ixodida > Ixodidae > Dermacentor > Dermacentor albipictus. Next base: position 90,084,251 of record NC_091825.1, read on the forward strand.
CAGGAGAATCAAATTTCCGGTGCACACTTCAACAAACACAAAAGACAAGAGAGAGAAAAAAATAAAGAAAGGGGCATAATTATTGTCTTCACGTGAGCGTGATTCTTGTAGCTATTTATTGTCGTGCTCTTGGTGAAGAAAAATTCTTCAATTGTCTGGAAACTTGCTTTGTTCCAAGGTCATATCGCTAACACCAGCTTTCGAGACTCATGAGGATCTTCGAAAGAACCTCAGGGTCGCTTCCTATGTGCTTTTTTCGAATCCTGGCAACATTTAAACAAGCGTCCTCGGTTTTTCTTTTTTCTTCTTTTTTTGCCTGATGTAAGTGGGCGGCGAACAAACGTCGCCATAACGAGTCTTATGCCAAATTCCACACTCAAAATCCACTGATAGGAGCTGTAACTCAAACCAGCTGCTTCAGAAGTCTTTTCTACTGTGTAGCCTTGATTGGTTTTGACTTTATGCCGATCATTTTCGATAATTTGATAGGTACGTCTGGTTCATGATCGGTCGAACTAGGAATGCCCTCTAACACTTAGTTGTCATCTTGTACCCACCCAAACCTCTCGAGAACTCGTGTACCGCTTAGAGCCTCCTCCATAATTGTCGCTCGAAGCATTTGAAGCGTTTCATGCGTCGTTTTTGGAAGCAGGAATAAAATTCTCGAGGAGATTTGTTGTCCGTTACGAACAGACATCACGATTCCGAAAACGCAGCGCGACAAGAATTGGGATAAGTGTCCCCACGAACTCGTAAGACAGTTTACGGTGACATCGGCTTGCCGACTGACTTGCGAAGTATATATATCAACCTACACCCACCTAGCGGGAGAACCCAGGAATTAAATTACGAAGAGCTTCATGAAGACAGTCATTATTATTATAATGTTTCCTCTCCCTTCACTTGGATTTCAGGACGGTGAAGATGGGCTGACACCATTTCTGTGCACTCCCTCTCCGAGTGGGCGTCCCAAAACACGCTCATTCCGCAATTTCTCCACGCGTGCGTTGAGTGTGCCGTCTAATCTCGCTCGCTTATGGTCGTACGCGCCAAGCTGCTACCGAGTTTCGAGTGTGAGCGGTCATTCGGACTGGTAATAAATATAGGCATTGCGACTATGTGCGTTCGCATCACTCGTGCGTGTTGGTTACGACCAGAGTGCGCGTCGGGCGAAATGAGAGACGCGACTGTGCGGCAATATTCAGCGAGCGAGAATGAACGGTTCGGCTGCTGCGTCGCCGATGCGGCGGACGATTAGGGCATCAACACTTTACGGGACGCAGCCGCTGCTCTCGCGTAAGCGCGCTGATGAGAACGCACTCGCGCTAGTGCGTAAGGGGGAAGTTATCCTCGACGTGGGGGCGGCGAATCCGGCATTCGCACTGTTACAGCAGGCCGCACTTTCGGTTCGCCCAGGGCACGCTGTCTCCATACTCCGCTGGCTATTCCTCCGGAACCTTCCTCTGGCTGTTTCCCTTGTTCCTCTGATATAGGCGTCCAGTAGCATGTACGTGTACTTAATGTGCAACGTATGTGCTCGATATACGATGTGCATTGCTGAGCATCAATGCTGGCATCACTGCTTGCATCAACATGAAATACGAATACAATACCGAATTCCACGCTCAAAATGCCTTGCGGGTTTCCCACCTTACGGCTAGGTGCCTCTGATCCGTGGCAGAACAGAACAAACAGCCGATATGGACGTTCTGTCATCATGTTGCACCAGACAGCCAAAAAGTAAAAAAGAAACTGTGCAATCTACGTATTTGCGCAAACTTCGAAGAACCGATGGGGGTGCGTATGAGCGGCAGGCTTCGGACTCCTAACTAGGCAAACTGCATTCACTAACTCGCCAGACTGTGTCCAAATATCCCGAGTGCCATGAAGATCGTTCCAGAACGTGTGTCTGATGGTATTGCTCGCGTCTGCAAGCATGAAACCAAGTTCGGCATCCCTAAAGAATCTGGCTAACTGTGGGCTGACAGCCTGGGTAGCTGGGCTGCTCCCCTTAGCGCTATTACTGCAAGAAAGCACTGCTCACTCCTCGTAAAACAGGATTCCATTATCGCAGGGCAGGAACAGTAGGAGCGAGCGGTCTTCGTCATTGATCCAGCGTCCACTTCTCGACGCTCCATGCTGTACTGCCCTTCTCTGGCGGATCGTCATTACACTGGATGGAGAATACGCCAGATTACTTTCGGCACTAAATAGTGATATCTAATAAAATCTCACTTCGAGCACATTTTCTTGCTCGATATCGCCGAAACACACAGCAAGAGATAAGCTGATGATTTTGAATTTCTCGCGTGTTTTCCTTGTTTTTTGTCAACAAATGCGAACTCACGTCTTAAGCATACGGTAGGTATGAAAACACATTCGACTATGTGATGTACAAGCGTGCGAGGCGAGCAATAAACTAATTCATAAATTTTCCTGTTTATCTCATTTTTTTGGTCAAAATAAAGGGGGAACAACATGAAAAGCTACTACCATGCCATACATACAGCGCCATAAGGCAACGCCCACAGGAGCCTTCTTCTGAAATATTTTCACTATCACATATCATACATATTAACTAATTTGCAGCGTAGACACCATCAAAATAGTTCAGATATACGCCGCCCATTTAAGAGCTAATTACGTTTTTAGTGTAGTTCGAATATATACCCTTTGTGTTGGAGTGTACAATGGTTCATTTAGCGCCCACCGCGGTATTTGATGAAAATGAAATATTTCTGTACCCCTCCTATAGATGAAAACAAGAAAGAGAAAAAAGAAGCACGGCTTGGCGTTTTCTAAATCTTACCTGCTCAGCATCCTATTGTACGCAACAGCGCAGCTACACCTATTGTCACCAGCTATAGAGAAATGTTTCGCTTTATAAGCTAGATTCGCAGATAATGGGATATATACATGCGCACCCAATAATCTGAATTGACCGGAGAAAAAGGCATCCCTTTTCTTACAAGCAAAGAAAAAGTAACCCAGAACTGGTAACCCGCAAAATTTATCGAGCATTCGGCGATGAAACGTATGAAAGACGGGAAACATAAAAGGCACCACAAAATAATAATAATGATGATAGTAATAATTTATTTTTGCTTCAAGAAATACAGACAGGGGAGCTGCAGGAAAAGCTATCCTAAGCAGCTTCACTCGGCCGCATCGCCGAAATACAAAGCAGCAGCGACAGGCAATCTCATCGTAGACATGACGGCTTCATATAACAATATAGCAAGAACGTAAGAAGACCAAACAAAATCTTATCTGCACTTACATGTGCACAAGCCACATTACTTCGTCGGAAGCATGATTACACTTATTTAAGACAATCGTCAAATAACATTCATCGAATAACAGTACGAATGACAAGGAATAATGGACACACTAACCCCCGTATGCAGAAATGCAACTTAAGTCGAAGCCCATGCTTGACTTGATTTAGATGACGCCTGGCGTTAACGTGCCCAAAGACGCTCATTGCGTTTCCTTCGGCGCGTTCCCGATAGGCGTCACTCAGATTAAGTCAAGCATGGGCTTCAACTTAAGTTGCATTTCTGAATACGGGGGTAAGAATAGAACAAAGAAGACATCCTGTATTAAGCTTAACTATACCTTAACTAATAATAAAGATTACTCAGTGGTACATTCTTTTACATATGAATTGCATATGGAACGTATATCTCGTTGGGTACAGGTAAACAAGTTGATGTTACAAATTTGTACGCGTTGAGAAGTGAAGGAAGTCTGCGTTGGAGGCGCTCTTTCCCCGTATTGATGCGTACGAGACCCCCCGAAAACCAACCAATTTTCTTGGTTTCTGAAAGGGTGACTCTTCTTATTTTCTTTTAATTTTGCTAGATGCCGAATGTGGCTTATATTCTGCTAGGAAACCTGCTAGTAAACGACTACAAAAAAAAGAAAGAAAACACAGAAAGAAAAGAGAAAAGCTGATAAAGGCAATTCATTCTGCCTTGGTGCCTTTTTTTGGGAACACGAGAGCATGGTTCTTGCTTTCTTTCTCAAGGAGGAATCCTCCTTAATCAACAAAGCTCTGGAGTATAAGGTTAAATTCTCTATTCATCCTAATATATCTGGTCATTTACGAATAAAAGAACACATGGCATTAGATGTCTGTGGTAACTCTAATTATTTTATAGTGTGAAACTTGATAGACCCACAACGAGACACGATGACGAAGGCGACTCGAACAATGACAACTTGTTAGTGAAACTGTCGAGTGTCTTATGCTGCAAATGACTGCAAAAGATTGAAATAGCGTGACGCTGTTACAGCACTGCCGTGAACAGGGAGCTGTACTCAACCAAGGAACCCTAGTACATTGCAGTTACCGTGGTGAAATGCACAATATTTCATCAATCATCACGCTTTTCAAAGTAGGCTGAATTGACCCAAAACTTAACAAACAAACAAACGAACAAACAAACAAACAAGCAAACAAACCAAAACTCCGGCAGAACCCACCTCACGATGAATGTCGACCTTAGTGCGATTGTAAACGGAGAAATGTAGTGACACACCTTATTGTCCCCACTGAAACGCGTCATCCATGACGCGCGAGCTACAGCCGGGCTCCTTCCTCGCGCTCCCCTCTGCCACTCTGCGCAGTCTAGCGGCTCAGCCGCGAAGTCCGCGCATGGATTCCGATATGTGTGATGCTCCGGTGTGTACAAACGCTGAAAATTGCTCGCTCGTTTCCCGCGTGCATTTGTGGCGCAGATAAACGGGTAAAAAAAAAGCGCATTCACGACGCAACATTAAAGCATTGGCTGTTGTACTCGAGGAACCCGTGTGATTAAGGTGTGATTCTGCCTATCATAGGAAAAAAATTTGTTTCTTTTTTATGAAGACTGGCGCACCGACATACGACACAGCGGGTAGCACTCCCCCCCCCCCCCCCAAGAATGCTAATCGCACTAAAGTGCTCAGAACCTTCTCGCACTATGGGCGGGTACAGCAGCGGGGCCGAAGCAATCCCATGAAAAAAATCCTGCCTACGACATCATTATTCTTGCACACAGACTGTTTTGGATGTACATGTCAACCTGTTAAAAAAGCATCTGCTGTTAAGTATCTTAGGTTGCTTTTTGACTGTGCTCTTTTATGGAACTCGCAATTATCCCACAACTGTAAAAGGCTGCGCGTAGTCTCCTGTGTATTATACAATATGCGATGTCTTATGCAATCTCCATTCGAAAAATTATTGTGCATGCTTTAGTCTACAGTGTGCTACGTTATGGCTTGACTTGTGTATGGCCATTGTACTCTTAGGTGGAGCTCAAGGATTAATTCAATTTTACGTTCACTGCTGTCAACAGTGGCTTACGATTTGTCTCCAAAGCAAGATTCAGACCTCTTTAGGTTGTTGAATTTGCCAAACTTCACTTCTCTGATTATCGAAAGTGTTGTAATTAAACCATTCCGGAATAACGATTTTAAAACACGATATACGCCTGTCCGCTCCTTAAGACCGAAGGAACCCTACGTCATCACCAAGACTGCGACAAAGTACGGAAGGAGAACGCGGCAATACTGTGTTCCAGCCTTATTTAATAAATTGCCAACGCCTGTGTTAGAAGCAAACACAAGACGCGAGATTAACAAACAACTTAGAATTGTCGATGTTTGATGTAACATTTTGTATAACTGTTCAACATTTTGCTCCGGCCCGCTAATAGCTAACTTTGCTATTAAACCTGTACAATATTCTGTGACCTGACTGTCAGGCACTGCCAGTCAAGCCCTCTGAAGCTTTGGTAGGCCTGCTATATGTACTTTGTTTTCCTTATGCACAATAAAGATTGTATTGTATTGTATTGTATTGTATTGCATCGGCCTGAATTCGCATTTGCATTTAAATAAAACCTACAACGGTGTGGTGCGTAAACGTAAACAATGCATGGCACTAATGTTGTGACCTGTAAGGTGCATAAACAGAAGGCGTGCGCGTGATTACGGCATGTCCAGAGTGAAAATATAGTTTCGTGCTTTGCATTTATTTCTGTAGCATTCAATTATAGGTTGTGGAATGCTCCTCTTAACACACATTCGAATATGTTAGTTGGAGCTGCAGAACTTGTTCAATTTTGCTCTGTCGACAATAAAACCTGATACCGTCATACCTCGACACAGGGATACCATAGTAATGTAAGCGCACAGTTGAGCTATATGAGAGCCACTATTATATGCCACGGTGACCCTTAGCTTTTGCCTTCTGCGGCTGAACGAGAAGTCGCTGCTCTTGAAGATGACGCGGCTTCAAATTTATGCCTCTCCGGCTACACTCTGCTGAGGCTGAAATTCAAAAGGCACAAGTGCGTGGAGTCTTGTGCGAATGTTTAAAAGGCGGTCAAAATTAATTCGCCGCACTCTATTTCTGCCCCTTCTTATTTTACAGGCCTTTATGTTCCTTTGGGAAGGTGATCGCATCAATAAAGAAAATATCAGTGTGCAGTTCCCTCCTACCCCTTCAAAAGTTTTATAAAATTAAACGCGCCTAATTTGCGCTTGACGAGCTTTTCGGCCGGAATGATTAGCCGATATTAAGCCAAATATCTGAGTAAAACACGTTGTTAATTTTAAATAGCGCATTCCAACCACGCAGTATAGGTAGCTGTGAGAAATTTCAAATACAATACAAAGCTTTCACACATACATAAAAGATGTTAAGACTGGGATGCGGCCTTTTCTGCTTCCCGTTTGTCAAAACGCAACGAAGGCACGACAGTTCCCTATGTGAGACACATCTGCGTGCATTAGCTCTACAAAGAGAATTTTCTTTGTTGAATTTCTTAAAATTATACAGACAGGCAATGCAATGGAACATGGTTATAACAGTGCGTTTTGAGGACAGGATACAGAAGGAATGCACACAGGACACTCGCCGATACAGTGTACAGTGTGTATAGTGTCCAGTGTACCGAATCATTTGTATACTCCGACGTTTCAAGGCTCAAAAAGAGAAGGGATTGTTTGAGGCATTCTATATATAAAAAAAGGAGAATATTGAATTAGCACCACGTCATTTCATTTATCAAGAAGGGAAGAGATATATTTGCACAATAAGTATCGAAGTCCGCGGATATGAAGAGCGTAGTGTGCGTTATAGCGTGTTTAAAAATGTATCTTTAATCTTGTGCAGATCAGGACTCTCAGTAGCGAAGTAAGACATGATGATCTGCTTTTGTGCCAACAAAGTGCGCTGTGGCAATGTTGTTTCCAATGTTTCTGAGCAGCAACTGCTGCTTGTGTAATTTTTCCGCAGTAAAGTTCAGCTGAAGTCGGCGACTGTAGTGTGCGCATTCTTTCTGTGCCCTGTTCTTAGAACGGGCTGTTATAGCCGTGTTTCATCAGGCCAGCAACCAACTAGCCCATCTAGGTCTCTTAGGCAATGTAATGTCGCATCAAGAATTTCCCGACAAGAATCGAGTATATATTTCATAAATAAATAAACCTAAGGACTTAAAACGGTTTTTCTTCTTTACTTGGTTGCAGTCTCTCTAGGTGTACATACATGGAACCTTCGTCTGCGAAAAGATAAGCAATTGCAGCAGCACCCACCTCACGGTGTCTGTCGACGGCAATGCGTTAGCTTTGAATCAATATAGCGACGCAAGGTATTGGCACCGTTTAAACGAGTTATGCAAGAGGCTAGTACTGCAGCGGGACTCCTCTTTCGTGCTTCGGTATGAACACTCGGCGCCATCTAGCGTCGCCACTGACAAGCCTGCACGTGGCCTCCAAAATGCATGGTGCGCCGGTGCGTGGTAACGCTGAGAAACGCGTCCTGAGGCAACCGGGCTCTTTTCTCACCCTTCTTTTTGGACACCCTGCGCCATCTAGTAACGCTGTCGAGAAGCCGTGGGGCGCCAGTGCCTACGAACGCTGAGAATATTTCCCTCGCTTTTCGCACACTCAGTGGCAGATACTCGAGGCTCATTCGTTCTAGGCCAACACGACACTGGCTTGTGTCTGGAGACTGTCGGAGACAGCGTTTTGTCCTTAATTCGTGTCGGCGCCTCTGTCACACTGCACGGACGCCTCGCTCTCCGTCGACCGTAGATTGTCGGCGTCGGTACAGTGTGACAGAGGCGCCGGCATGAAGGAAAAAATGCTGTCGCCGACAGTCGGCAGACCGAAATGGGTGTCGTGTTGGCTTAGTGTGAATGACCCTTTAGTGGCTCAAGTTGGTGAAACGTTCGTTGAACATTTGTGGCGTAGCCTGCAAATGCGTCAGATTGCTATATTTAGGGAACCCTAATGATGTGGGTCAGATTCAGCTCAGCACCGGGTAAATTGAAAGGATTTTTCGCGTCATTGTAGCGTGGCATATTCCCAGTGGAACGTGCCTATAGTTACACAAGTGGGCGTCAAATACGTTCATTGAAGAGCAGAACTCACCTACTCGCACAAACGCTGTGACCCAAGTTGGCGATACAGAGTTTGATTGAAGACCAGCACAGACCGAAAGGCACACAGGCAGTGGTCCAAGTCTGCGTGAAAGAGTTACTTCGAACAGCGTTGCTTACCCAGTCCTGCACCTACATTGACCCATGTCTGCGTAAAAAAAAAGGAAAATATTCATTGAAGAGAGTCACGTATGTACGCATTGGCCTACTCAGTGACACAATTTAATCTGATGTTTAGTTTGGAATCCTGCTACCTCTGCACAGCACCCCGATGCGCTCACCATTCGACCACGCACTACCGTGTGACCTAGGTAGGTGGGAGATTAGTTAGGTACAAACATAGATAGACAGCCCAAGAAATTTGTGTGAAGTATCCAATGAACGCCAACGCAATAATATTGTGGCACGTTTCGACTCTGATAATACCTATTGACAATAGAAGAGGAATGGCCTTTCAATAAGTCTATCTGCCATGGCAAAGTGACATCTGACGTTAGGTATTTAGGGGAAAATAAACACATCAAAAATAAACGTAAAGGAGAACAAAGACCAACGACTACTAAGTTCCTTATACTACATCTGCGAAATGGCAAGGAACTCTAAAGTGGTGGCCTCAGGCTTAACCTACTTACTAGATGAACGTACAGTGTTCGCTAAGCTCTTTAGCGTCAGAGGGAGCATCTCGACTGATGTTCTTTTCTCTGACGGTTCAGCCGACACTAGTTCCACGGCAGTCGAATAAATGTGGAAGCCAGGAAAAGCGCAACAGCGCACAAAGAAGCTGTCCTTGCAGACATTCGCCATTTTTTTAAACGTGAAAGCAGTGCGTGTCTTTTGTTTTTCATGTTTGGTGTTTTTTATTTCTTTTACTTGCGGGTTTAAATGGCAAGCTGAGTGCTATTGTTGTTAATGTAAAAGAAGCGGCTGATTTTTTATTTCTATGCGCCTCCTGTCACTCGATGTTTCTTCCGTTAACAACATGGAAGCAATCTTAACGCGATGAGTCATCTTTGCTTTACGCATGTGTCTAACCTCTTTGGCATACCTAGTGACCCACCACGTTGTCGACTAGCTTCGTTCACTAGATACATGCTGGCTGCTGTCATGTCGAGCAGTCACGTCTCAATGTGTATGTGCCCGAATAGACAACTCGCTGTTAGCTTCTGTCTGGCCTAGAAGGCAACTTGAATCACTCAGTATTTTGGCAATGGGTATGTGCCCGAACAGAAAGCTACGGCACTTCGTATGCTACATTGTTACGTGATCATTTTTGCGCAATCCCCAAGAATGAATATTGCAAGGTGACACAAGGGTTATGTATATTTAAATTTATAATGACAGCGACCCACCCACAAGAGGCACCTTTCAATAGAGCGTGGCTGCTTGATGAATAGCCGTAAGAACGAGGTTCCAGCCGTGATACAAGGGATAACGGATATTGCTACGGAGTTTTTGCTGGGGGGAAGTGGTAACAAACAGGTATACTGTGTCGCTGTATCATTCGGCATTGTGGTTGGCTGTCAGCGTTCCACGCCGTGTGTCTGCCCGTAAGGTTTCCTGATTCTAAGATGGCACGCAAGATATGGCTTAGCATACCATAGCCATCATACTAATTATCGTAACCCATAAAACATATAGTCGTCGATTACATATCCATCATAAGAAATATTGCATCTCTTATTAATGTAGATAATCCTTTTGGAAGGGTAAACGCGTCACCAATTTTTTTTAATTATCGAAGCAACGCCGCATTGAAACCGACACAGGATCGGGCAGGCTACGTCCGATTATTGTGACGTTAGTTATGACGTTATAAAACATGCGCTCCGAGCAGGAGCGCGAGTATGGACTGGTTGCCGCAATATGTTCAACTAGTTCCGCGAACAGTGGCCTACATTCTCTGGCTCCTGGCTTTTAAGTTCTACCTAGCACCTGGGCCACCAATGTATGAATATGCTTTGTTGTACCCGCTGTGGCTTAGTGTCGCGTGTATCATGTCACACTCGTTCGGGATTTGATGGGCCGACAGCACTATATGTGCTTACCTGCGACAGCACTTCTTGCGGCTGCGAAGCAAGTACATAACATCTTTTTTGCATCTGCTCACGTGATAGCACGGAGATGCAGGTCTCTTTTGCCGCATCAGAGACACTAGGCAACCGGCCACTGTCCTAGCTAGAGGTGCCAGGACATTGGTCACCATGGGCGTGACCGCTTAAAGGTAGCCGGGGTGTCAGTTCGCCTAATGCGTTCTGCGGGTCTGTGAGACAGACTGTGTTGTGACGCGTAGCACCTAATTTTTTTTGCGCCAGTTCCCGTTTCCATACTCTTTTTTTCTCTCATCCTATCAGTTTAAATACCGTTTTCCTTTTCCCCCGTGCAGGGTTGCAAATAGCACATTTATGCGCAACCTCCCAGCCTTGCCTACTTTTCCTTGCTTTTTTTTTCTCTCTCTCTTTCAGAGGCTAAACATTGTTCCAGGAGCTAAAATAAATAACGAATCCATTGCTATATGAAGATCACGTCACCGATGAAAGATTTATGTAGGCAGATGAACTGAACAGAGGCACTCGTTGCAATAAATGTTCGACACACATTGTTTAAAGGCAGCTTTCAGGCGATGTCAGTACGAGCCCCACTATACTTTCGTGCTAACGCATCGAAGGACAAGCACAAGATGGTCAGTAAAAAAAAAAGTCATCTGTTCAAGTCAGTAATCGCGAGGGGGCACGTCGATGTGTCCTTCGTCCTCCGAAAAACCACGCATTTCTCGGCAACGCACCTTTGCGCACATAATTTACCAGCGCCTAGATTAGCGTAGTGAAATGCAATTTTTTTATATTCAATTGATTTACCTCGCACCATATAGTATCTGTTGCCTAAGTAGGTCACCTTCAGGAGAAAATAAAAGTTCACTGTAGCAGTGTGCGCAAAAATTATTTGAGTCCACGTCTACGGATCTGTAGTAAGCCAGGCTCTAATGACCTACCACGTTCCTTATATTTTATGGCCGGTCTTGCAAGCAGTGAAAACGAGTCGAGACGACGAAAGCGCCAAGGAAGCAAACATAGCAACTTGCCGTTGCGATCAATGCAATTGAACAGCTCGCAAGCTCAAGACAAAGTCCAGGAAACAAGATTTGTCACTTGTCCACTTTGCTCCACAGGCCGGCCCTCATCTTGTTTGAAATTTTTTCAGCCTTGGTTGACATATCACGCTTTGGGACCGAGATTTGTTTCTATTGCAGAGGCACTAAGTGACTTACTCGCCTCCACTCCTCCTTCTCCTTTAACATACAGCAATTTGCTCTTTCGTGCGTTCTTTTCAGCGAGCTCGCCCTGATTTACGCGGCATTCTTTTTTTTTTTTTTGCCTTGGTTACAGTTCTCACCTCTGAGTAATGTGGCCCGTTTTTCATCCGCTATTTCATACAGCGGTGCTTTAATCCAAAAGGACAAAAACGAATACACCAGAAAAAATGAAGGCAGCCAAATTAACAACCTCACGCCTGGTACAGAAGAAACACTGTATGCGGCAATATTTTATTTATTAGTTTGCTGGCTCTTAGCGTCACGCACAGATTCAGCGATACATGCAGGTGTATACCATAGTGCATTCGTGGTGCAGTGACAGATTATTTCAGCACGTTCCAGGGCGCACGTTTTGAAGAGGTTTGGACTAGAGTTGGTCGATATCGTACTGTTGTGGCCGTCTTGGAAAAGTAAATGCGCGGCAGGCAATCCTGGAACGAACGTCGCAGACCAAAAAGGCAGCGACGTGTCTTTATGTGGCTTTAGTCTGTTTTGTGGTTCGTGCTTTTTCCCTCTTCACGATGGCCAGATAACAGAGATTCCAGCTTACAACGATAAAAATACGGAGGTATACCCGTTTTATTTCGAAAAGTGAAGCGAAATAATCGCAATGCAGCTGACCCCACCATCTCTTAGCTATTACAAAATATTTCACTCTGCTCCAAATTTTGCCTTGCGACGTGCAATTCCGCCTACTGAAAGCTGGGGCAAAGATGTCGTTTTGTTGTCTCATTTAAATAAAGCAACATAAAGTAGATAAACAGTATAGAAAGATGGGAAACATTTATCACTTTAACTTGGCTCACAACACCTCAGCTAAAGGACCAGGAAGACAGACAAAAGAAAAAGCAAGCCGAACTAATGTGAAGTAAATAAATAACTGTGACGAGATTAGAGTCACGTGTGTTGCAGAGAAAGAAACATTGTGAAATTGTGATCGAAATTAGTTTTTATAGTCAGAAGAATAAGCACAAGGAAAAATAAGAAAAAAAAACTACAGAACGTGGTTATGCATAGTTTATACAAAATATTAGTGGATGCCGTATTAATATTATCGGCTGTACTTAAAAAAAAGAAAGCTTTTTCGTGTTTCAGACTTCCGTGAGTTAATTTCTTCTTTATTATTAAACACGGGTGATCTTCAAAGGCTTGATGTAAGGGAGCGATGTCGCTGTGGCATACAATTTTCACAATAATGTTTTCTTCAAAAGCTTCATCGTAGCCGGTTATCTGAGATTCAATAAAGCGGGTCCTTTGAGTATCAAAGATAAGAGGATGACTGTAGGCAACTTATTTGTCGGATGTTTTCGAATGAGCAAAAAAGAGAAAAATCTCTTGGACCTCTTTGGAAACTGCTAGTTTGAAGCCATAAAATATAGCGTCAGGTAAAAGCGTATTGGTGAGGAAGGACAAGATTTTGCAAATGCAATCAATAACCGACGCTGGAATCTTCAAAGAGATCATTGAAGTCTGCAAACATTTCTGTAGAAGCGTTCAGTAGGCTCCGGCAAGAGCAGCTTAAGATTCGACGCAGATCGGGAAAGAGGCGAAATGCAATTATACCTGAGCTCTTAAGCGGGTTTTATATCTGCGGACGCAAGCGGCACGCTTTCCGCTTGCCTACGCTAACCACGAGCAAGGCCTAAGCAGCGTTCGGATTCTTGCGTACGCAAGCTGCCTGCGTCGTCTAATCACAACTCTCTAGTAGCTTGCTGTGCCAAGAGAAATAACCAAAAAAGAAAAAGACTGCACTAAAACATTGATGAGCACCTAAAAACTCCAGCTGTGATAAGAATTACCGCGAGATATTAAGTTATGAATGCGTGGTCTTAAACTGGGGCGTTGGGAGAAAACTTTAATTTAGGAGCTCCTATCTATATACGTGCGGCAACGGAGAAATAACTTTGCTTGGTAGCTGCTGCAATAAATCCGAAGTCCTTTATTGCATCTAATGAAAAGGTGAAATCTAATGACTCCAATAAGTAGAATATTTTTATTTATTTCCTGAATAAATATTTAAGAAGAGTAAGAAGTGGATAAATTTACAAACGACTTAAGCACCAAGCTTGCATCGCAACACATAAATAAAAAGCTATATCATAATTCTGTAGGTCCCATCATTTCTCACATCAAAATCGGACATAACTGGTGTATACTTTTCTTAAGTATCCACCTAATTTGTGAGTAGAACTTCCATCAAACTGCTGAAGTTAGGAGTTCGAAACACACAGAGAAAGGAAGAAAGCTCCACACCACAGCGCCCTAAAGGGCTTTTGTGACTCTTGTGACTTTTGAAAAAACATTCGTAGACATTGTAACTACTTCACGTAAGGTGTAAACTCATACATCGCCTTTTTTTCGCTTAGGGGGATATAAGAGACGTTACTTATTGACAACTGTGATATCTTCTTTTTTTTTGTGCAGAGTTACAAATTTGTAAACTTTGACATTCAATCATTTAAAGTTAAATTTACAGCCACTTTTGTGAAAAACTGTGAAATGTTGTTGTCGAGGAAAGCGATTTCTATTTTCCAATGTATTTAGATAGGAATCCCCGGTCTAAAGCTTCCTTTTATGATGATGGCGAAATGAAAATGAATTGGCGAACGTGAGTAAACGGAAAAATGACTCGCAGACAGTAAGTGAATGAATGAATGAATGAATGAATGAATGAATGAATGAATGAATGAATGAACGAATGAATGGATGAATGAATGAATGAATGAATGAATGAATGAATGAATGAATGAATGAATTAGCTGCAAATAAGTGAGTGTTAAAACGTCGTCAATCGACTACACTTTGCGGTTGTGTCAAGGTTTGTCTCCTCTCGGCGAAGTGACCGTGCTTATGTTCGGTCCTGACATTCTGCAAGCTGTCTCAAATACAAGGAAGACTACTTTTAACAAGAGCGCCAACGATTCGTGACGCGTTGCAAAAATGTGCGAGCGTTGTGATCAGAACCAATTACAATACGCCTGGAAACCCGTTGCGCACTTACGAAGAAAAGCACGAGCCGCTAAGAATAAGATTGCTGCGACCGCAATTAGATTTGTGGATTTGAGCTAAAGCTACTCTGTCAAGTGAACAGGGGAGCTAGTGCGCATGACGAAGTTTTTTTTTATTGTGTTGTGATAATGTGACGGCCGCAAGCCAGAAACAAAGAAAACCGGTGCCTCCCGTCACGATGGCAACCGTGAGGACGTCGGTAATGTGTTCTGTACATACGGGCTATCATAATAATTTAAACAGTGTGTTCATGTTAAGCAGCAAAAAGAAGCATTGTCATGACCGAAAATAAGGTGAGTTGAAGTTTTCATGTGCCTATACATAGATATGTAGTAGAAGTTGCGCTAGGGTGAAACATTTCTTGAAACAGGAAGTTAGTCATATTTGCATGCTTATCGAGGGCTGCATGCGCTAGAGGACTAAACATCGATACTAATATACAAGACTGAAAAGTAACAACACTTGAAAGAATGACAAGTACGCAGCGCCTTCCGAGTTTAGCAGCAATATAAAAGTGAAAGTTCTCACCCAATTTGCCGACATGCATTGTAGGAGAGAAGAGAAAGAGGAAGTTAAAAATTTTTTGAAGAGAACAATTCCGAAAGTTCGCATGCAGTCGTCAAAGCACTGGCAGTTTCTGTAGGATGCGAGGGCTTAAGACGACAAAGGACGCCACAATACGAGAGGCGGAGACGTGAATAAGTGTAACGAGCAACTTTCTCAAGCAACGTGCACCAAAAGTAAGGCGTGTTCGTACTGCTTTACACGACGCAGGCCAAGCCAAGACGAGGTCTTCCATCTAGATTTCAAGAAAACAATGGACCCCAGCTGCTCCAAGCTATATCCGCGAGTATGGCGCACGCTCACTTAAGAAGTGATATATGGTGTCTGGTGCATCATGCCTGAAATTGGCTAGCCTCTGTCAACGCATTCTTCAAACATCGGAGAAAGAAAATGGCGTCTTTATATTCTGGAAACTTGGGCTAACGGTGAAAAATGACGGTGTCGGTGCGGACGCGTGGACGAGGCCATAAAATGGCTGGCTTCCTGACGATCCTTCAGCTGGGCGTCTTCTTTCACCGGCCTGGCAACAGTGCCCGCATGCGTACGAAGAACGGAGCTAAACATAAGCATGAAAACCCGTTCAACCGCCATTCTCGTCTGTCATTTCGCTGGCTAGATAAGGTATAGAGGCAACTCCCTTGCAATGGCTTTTCACGCCTTGCGGCTTATAGCCCCGTTCAACCGATATAAATTCGAAATGAGGTTCTTTCTCTTCCAAAAGCGTGATTAATGGAAGTGTCCAGCAGATGCCACAGGATGGAGTGAAAGCATTTGTTTGGTTTCGACTCATGTTGGGTTCTCGGTAGTCACGAAAATCTTGATAAACATGGGCGCTTCGTTTGGAATTTCTCTTACTGACCGCTATAATGAAGGCGGCCTTGCCACCCCTAATTCCGATCTGCGCATGCGCAAGGAAGCAGGGAAGCAGGGAAGTGGCAGACACTGCTTCCTTCAGCTGCTTACAGCACTCGCAAAAGCAGTTGTTCTGCCGTCCCTTGACACAACGCGATCATAATGCAACCCTGAACATTGTTTTTGACCTTCTGCAATGTTTCAAACTTTGTACTCACATTACTTGGGGCTTGCAAAACGAGCTTGCCTAACGAACTTGGTGAGAGATCCCGTGTGGTAATAGCGAACATTAATTTAGCTTTGAAAGTAACCGAGAATACACAGCAAGAAATTGTCAACAAACCACCCTATAAAGCAGTCTATATATGGCCTGGTAGGTCATTCCGTTGTCGTCGTTGACGCTCACGTTTCTGAAGGCTCTGATGTCGTATTCACCAAGCTCTTTTCGCTACCCAGATAATGCTGCTAAACAAGAGGTATGTTAATTCCGCTCCAGATGTTTCAAAGAAATATACGCCTTTGACGTCTAGGCACTACCCTGCAGGCAAACGCTCTTGTGAGAAGCGAGTAAGCAGAAATGAAAAAAAATACAGCTATCTAGAGGAGGAGTTGGAGCAGAGGAAACAATGGAAAAGACAGGGAGGTTCAAATGGCTATGACGATGAGCCAGTTGGTATGGCATCGTGTATGATGCGCGAACGAGACAAAAAGGCGATAGAAAGACGGAAATATTAGCCAATTTACGGTGGGACTCACCTCGCTCTAACTGTCCCCACTTAACTGTTTTTTACCTTTCTAAAGAAACTGTTCAAAGAGGGAGTATAATAGTATGACATATCAGGATTTTTGGATTTGAGCACGAAGCACAGCGTCGACAAATAGCGCAATACTGTGCCATTTATGTACCCACAAACATTATGAAAAGAAAGTAGTCTGTGCAATGATCTCCATTGTGTGCATTCTGTTCACCCCTTCAGTGCCAGAAACTACCAGTGCACCAATTTTCAATTAAGCTTTCGTATACCATTCGCTACAGCAGACACCGTGTCACGATAAAAGCGGAGGCACTACTTCTCTTCAGTAGAATGATTAAACATATAACAGAGGATATATTTGTTTATACATAGAAGATTATTTTTAGAAGTAAGCTATTGAAAAGTTCAAGAAGAAAAGTGTGAATAAATTACCATAAGCAGAAACTACACCAGTAGGTCACTTGTCCATTACGTCATCCCTGCTGTCTCACCGTTGTCTCAAAAGGCTATGTATTGTCACGAACAATTTTAATTGTGTTGAAGTTGTATGTGCAGATTATGTACTACACTTTTTGCCAGCGTGTAAAGTCCATTGAGTGCCCTCGCCTCTTACTAAAGGAGAGGATGGAGAGACCACAGTCATAGTGACCTCGAGAGCCGTACATGGCTTTCAGAATTACATAAATGCAATCAGAGCAAATGACGACGCGTGGAACGATCCGCATTTAACAATCTCTTACCTTCCGGAAGGAGCAGCCGCCTTAGAATGAGTAATAGAGAAATAGAAGGAGAGAAAGAAATACGAAGGGCGGGATGTTGAAAAGCCTGGCAGTTAACGTAGCTCGCACTCCAAACTTGGAGAAGGGAAAATAAAGACGAGAAAGAAGGAAAGGTTGTCAGTGCGCACGCATCCGCTTGAGACTGGATGGCTGATGACCCTGCGAAGTGCTAAACGTTCCGCCAGTTAGCTAAGGCAGAGGGTAAGGGTGTTCCAGCTGTCGAAGTTGTCACGCAACCGCGCTTTCACTGGCTTGTGAAAAAAGATAGTGCAGCCCTACTTTAGTAGTACGCTTAGGTCTATGCTCGACATGCTTATTCCTGCACTCCATCAGTGCCTGAGTATGTCTCCATGCACAAGTTCCGAAACGCCCCCCTACTACAACATTTCAGTGTTCAAAGCAACGTTCTCAGTTCTCATCCTTCTACACCGCATTAAGCGGCATGTTTCCTCAAACGTTGCCTCGTTTAAAAACACTTAGCTACATCTCGTGCACATTATCGAAACGGCCGAGTCATTCAAAACCACTTAGCCTAACGGGGTCCGCACCTCTATCCAAAACCGCAGCTAAACGACTTCGAAAGTCTCACTAATGCTGCAACATGAGAGAACGCACTCGTGGAAGGACATGAGGCGGCTGCAGGGCCAACAAAAAATAGCAAAAACAAAATCTGTAGATAACATTATGTCATGCAGCTCTCCCTCGTACGTCAAGGTTCTGTCGTGCTTTTCCCTCCTTCTTTACGCCTATCTTCTTCCTGCCGTGAAGCACGCTAGGACGTCTACTTTGCTGCTATAGAAATACAAGTACAGCTTTCCAGAAACAGCTATTAGACATTGCCCGGTATTTCTTGGTGAAGTTGGGCCTTAGTGAGCTATAGCCATTCACGATATTCTTCATGCCATTCCTGAAAGTTTGGACCGGAAACCCACACGTTGTGTTTATCTTGCCCACGTTTTGATGCCGCAGTACGATCGCTATTTACTTGGAGTCACTGCTCCAAGGGGCTGGCAGTGTGCGACGTACGGCTATTTGTCAATGTTCCAGGAAACTTCCTGGCGCGCAGCGCTGCATGATACACGTCCGCCTTCCGCCACTCACCGGAGTTCATCGACCGCGCGCGGAGAATACGCAAGGAGTTAAGTTTACTAAGCGCATTGAAATAATTGCAAATCTATTGAATCAAAATCAACCAGTGAGCCTACATCAGTTACCGCTTTCCTATAACAACGTGCCACATGTTCATGTGTTTACTTGTGGAAAAACACAGATGAAAGATGCTATATACTAGGTATTTACACTGGAGCCAGACCACCAGGCCGACACTCGCCCGCGCCAAGGGCACAGACCCACTTCGTCGTCGTTCTCGCGGTGGCTCGTCCTTTGAGCATCGCTCGATGATATCGTAATAACATAATCAGGATCGGTTTCCTGTGGGTTTTGCTCTATTTTATCATTTCTGTTTAGGATTTGCTAGGGACGTTTCCCCGAAGCTGCTCGTATCAAGCTCCATGAGCATGAATGTGCCGGCCAAACGAGTTCGGCACAGTTCAACACTTATACATTTAATGATCCAAATGTGCGAAGGAAGTGCTTGATAGTGAAATATTCGCATTAAGCTTTTTCATTCTCATCCCACGTACTTTTCGTCTATTTCACCTCGAACAGCGTTGAAACTAGTGCAACATTATTCTCAGGAAGTCTTATAATAATTGCTTGAGGTGGTATTGGTTAAGTGTTCTTTGAAACGCACGAGGGATATATTTTCAGTAACAGAAACACTTTTGAGACTATATTGACTGAACGTTCTAGTGCGAGTCCTGCTCGCTTTTGGAGGTGGTGTACCCAGGTAGTGGAGAAGTCAAAAGACGCGGATTCCTCCTTCTCTTTTCTATCCTGCCTTATGGTTCTTTAGCGCTAACTTTATCTGAAGAGACAGTAAAAAGAAAGGCAAAATTAAGATCCAGTGCACTAGTTCCAATCTGTCTTAGCCGAAGCTGTAGTGAAACGGTTAGTTAAAGGCTGTACAACTAATGGCGATACGTACAATTGTTCTTACCCTAATTTAATGTAACGTGCAACCTGTTTGAATGATTTATGCGCGCAGGATATGCACAGGCTACGCCGAAAGGCAAACACCAATTCAGGCGGATGCACTGTTCGAGATGTCTATGCCACGATGCCGCGAGCACAAAGGGAGTGCGCTTTGCTTGTTGAGGGAAGAATAGCGATGTCAAGCGTATGCACAAGGTAGTACAACACACATCTACCTATACTTAAACATAATGGACCTCTCATGTCACACTCATCATGGGGAATTTGTGCAAGAATGAGCTCACATCCAGGGACGAGCGCTTCTACCTAAAGGTCATGGCCCTAGGCCCCACGCCAAAAGCCCCACAAGGGTTGGCTTTTATTTATTTTTAGTAATCGTGTTGCTCTCTCTCTCTCTCTTACAGTCGCACATTCAGAATGGATAAATCAGTCAGAATCAAAGAATACATTCAATGCAATGCGCAATTCCCATAAGGGGCCGCTGTGCTTTGCAGACACTATTGGGCCCACATTGTATGTACGAGTTTTATGAAGGAAATTATTGTTCTATTACTCAGAAAAGAAATGCCCTTACTGTTGCAACTTCCTTGTTCAGCATGTAGGAGTTATATAAGCCCGTTTGCTGATTGCTTGCATTCGACACACATGAGCGTTATCATATATACCCACAGATATATCCTCTGAGGTAACAACTAACCCAGCTGCAGATTAAAGCAGCAGCCGCCCCTCTCAAGCTATGAGGGTAGGCAAAGAAAGCTTGGTTTAAAGAAATGCAGCAGGTCCAACCAATGATAATATACAGTGAAACTTTGTGTGAATGCATAAAGAATCAACACACGAGTACACGCACGCGTATACGCACACACGCACACATGCACACGCGCGCGCACACACACACACACACACAAACACACACACACACACACAAGTTATACTGAGCCTTTCGTTCAGCGGAGTTACTGACTACTAGCGGCTACGACGGGCCCCCTGAGATTGTTTCAACGCGACAGCGTTAAGGAGCTCGTGTCGCAGAAAAGCCGGTGTCGTCGACGTCGGTGTCGGCGTCGGCGTCTTCGGCGTTGGCCGTGAGCGATAAATCCCAGCAGGCACTTCATGAATAAAAAACAACTTGCAACATGGGCTGGGTGGGAATCGAACCAGGGTCTCCGGAGTGTGAGACGGAGACTCTACCACTCAGCCACGATTTCTTTTTTTTTTCTTTATTTCCAGCTTGGCTACAATCTTCAAAAGAGATTGTGATCCTAGATCACACTCGTTTTATATGTGTCAAAGTGTCAAGCATTGACACCACAGCTTCATCACAGTCCTTCGTCTTGTACACGTCACGTACCTTCACAACCATTTCCACAAAATATTCATACACAGATCGGCCTTTAACATCACAATGTCTATATGCCAACAGACTACGCCAGACTGCGTGCATTCCAAGTAAAAAGATGACATCCATCTGATCAAAATCGTGTTCAGGTGGTAAAAAACGAATGCCATGTGGATTGAGGGGTAGGTCTATCTTTAACGTTCTCTGTAATATATCCCAAAAGAATATGGCATTATTACAATCAATGAAAACATGTTCGATCGTTTCAGCTTTGTTGCACAGAAAGCATCTGCTTCCCCATGGCACATAAATTCCTCTTTCCTCCAACCACGTTTTAACAGGCAAGGTTCCCGTGTGAAGCTTGAAGAAGAATGTTTTAACGTTTGCCGGTATCCACATATTTTTAACCCTTTTAAGTACGTCTTGCCCAGGCCCTTCTTAAAACATTAGCCGATACATTGGAACAGGGAACACACTTTCAGAGAGATCCTTCATAAGACGCTTTCTTTTTACATTAGAGAGGTACTCAAGAGAGAATCGCGCCCTAAGGAAACGATAGGACGTTACAACTTCACGCAAGAACCTTGAAATTGTGTAATGAGGGCCAATGGCTGAAGAAACAAAAAAATCAGGCATAGAAACTGCTAACATAGTTTGAAAAAAACTGCACAAAAACGGGTCTCTTTCGTCCCTTATCAATATGAAACGTGATACAACTTGCTGAAGAAACAAGTGGCACACCGACAGACCACCTTTCTTTACTCGACGAAACAAATTTGTCCTTGATGTTCGCTCCCACGTAGAACACCAGATAAACGTGGCAAAGATTCGGTGAAATTTTTGAATGTGCTTACGTGTACAATACAGTGCCTGCAGAAGATACATAATTTTCGCAGCGAGAAAAACATTACAAATAGTGGCACGTGCAAAAATCGACAATTCGCGGCCACCCCATGCATCGGCCATCGCACGCATTTCATCCGTTTTTTCGAGCCAGAGTGACTCGCTTTCACGATACCCATCCAAAGGCACCCCCAGGTAAGAGCTAGGTGTCGCGAGCCACCGGATATTTTCAAAAACACCGGGCGTGGCACTCCAGTGGCCATGCCAGAGACCAATGCACTTTTGCTTATTGATTTCACTACCGCTTTTCTCGCAAAACCTTTCAGTAATTCTTAATAATGCGCTAACACTCTCCCTATCTACAGCAAATAGGGCAACGTCATCCGCATAAGCAAGAACACGTACTTCACAGGACTGTATCTTAAAACCCCTGATTTCTGTACTATTAACTATTTTTCTACAGAGCGGCTCCAAAAATAAAGCAAAAAGTAAAGGACTTAACGGACAACCCTGTCGAACAGAAGAGAGTACTTGTATGCGTTGTGAGAGTTCACCATTAACAATTAAATTGGTACATGAACTTTGATATGCCATTTTGATGCCTTTACATATGACGGAACCAAGTCCTACATAATTAATTAATAAAAAGAGAACACTATGCGGTACCATGTCAAAAGCCTTAGCTAGATCTATTTGCAGCATCGCTACCTTGAGGAGAGCGCTATCGCAATATTCTAAAATGCTTCTGGCTGTATGAATATTTGTAAATATTTTCCTGCCCCTGATGCCGCATGTCTGATGCGGTCCAACTAACTTCCGTATAACTCCCTGCAGCCTTGCTGCAAGAACTTTCATGAAAACCTTGTAGTCTACATTTGTCAACGTGATTGGCCTGTATCCTGTTATTTTCAGTAACGTATTTCTATCTTTGCCTTTTGGGATTAGTACCGTGTGCGCACGATTGAACGATGGAGGTAAAGACCCCCGCTCGAGTGCCTCTGAAAATACTTCATGCAATGCTATTGCCATATCCGTCTTGAACGCCTTGTAAAATGTCGCACTAATCCCATCCGGACCGGGAGATTTGCCCGAGCCTAGTTCCTCAATAGCCCTCTCAATCTCTTCTATACTAATATTCATTTCTAATAAATTCGTTTCCTCTTTGCCTAGCTTCGGCATTTCTGCCAAGAAGTCATCCTCGTAGCCCGGCACCTTTGGCTCACGACAAGCGAACAATTCTCTATAGTAACTTTCAAATGCCGTCATGATAACTTTCTGTTCTTTGGATATATTATCATTATATTCTATTTCCAATATTTCATTTCCTCGAGCGTACGCCTTTTCATCTGATAAAGCTCGCTTTGTTGGTACTTCCCCCGCGAGATATTTTTCAGCACGTGCACGTATAACTGCACCTCTGTATTTATCCTCCTCTAAGCTTTCTAGTTTTCTTTTAATGTCTTGCAGTTCTTGCGTCAGCAAACCCGGATTAGCTGTTTCGATTCGCACTAAGTCCTCTAGCTCCTGCCGCAGACCTTGTTCCTGTTTTTGAGCTTGATATTTTATATGCCCACCTCTTTCTATAGCGTTCAATTTTACCCTTTGTTTAAATAACTCCCATTTCTCTGCGGCACTGCGTAGTGTGTCATTAAAAAACTGCTCTATTTCTTTTTTTGTTTTATCTATGAACACGTCATCCTTGATAAGCTTGGCGTTCAATTTCCACCTTTCCCATTCAAGTTTCCTTTCTTGCTTTTGGCCGATCTCGAAGGTCACTAAACAATGGTCACTGAAAGAAACGGTATCAACCTCGTAGTTCTGACAAAAAGGTGAAATCTCCGAACACACATACACTCGATCTAGTCGTGCATGGCTGGTGCCTTGAAAGTGTGTAAAGTGCTGGCGACTTCCACCTCTTGCAAACTGTGCCACATCATTTAAAGAGAA
The DNA here is from genome assembly GCF_038994185.2 of Dermacentor albipictus. Classification (NCBI taxonomy): domain Eukaryota; kingdom Metazoa; phylum Arthropoda; class Arachnida; order Ixodida; family Ixodidae; genus Dermacentor; species Dermacentor albipictus. The sequence goes on from NC_091825.1 coordinate 90,108,136, forward strand.
TTTGCTCACGCATTCTTTAAGATACACAGCACTTTCATCATTTACACGAGCAGTGGTTGAACGGTCTTCCTGATTGAGGACACAATTGTAGTCACTCAACACGATTAAGCACCTCTCACAATCAAAATACATACTCAATTCGCGAAAGAACAGACATCTCTCATGCGGCTTTGTAGGTGCATAGACACAAATAAATCTAAATTTTGCTTCCCCGTAAGAAAGATCGCACAAAACAAAACGTCCTTGCAAGCAACTTGTAACCGTTTCAACGACAATGCCAATTGAATTTTTAACAAACAATACACACCCGGCTGATGTTCCCACCGCATGGCTCACGCATACATTGTACCTAAAAGAAAATTTTGCTACCAAGCGTTCGGTCGCTTCCTCTGTGCTAACCTTAGTCTCCTGGACCGCAAGCAAATCCAGGTCTCTTTCTTGCATTATGCGTTTGACCTGATATTGCTTGCGACTGGCCCCTAGACCCCTTACATTGAGCGTACCGATGCGTAATGGTGCAGGTATACTAATCATGGTGATTGTAAGCGCGAACCACCAGTACAACGCTTACCGTGGTTCTACCCTGCAGTGGGAATACCGGGGTATTACTTCTCGCGTTCCTGACCCCGAACCGGCGACGAAGACGCCGACCGGACTTCGGGGACATATTTTTTACCCTTGGCGCCAGCAACGCGATGCCACTGACGCTCCAGGCGTTTAACCTTGCGTTCGGTGCTGTCCTCCGTCAACTTCGGGATGCCTGTTCTGGGACGCTTCCCGCGTGCCGCGGTCGCCCCCGTAGCGTCTGCTTGGTCTTCGGCCGTAGTGATCTCGGTGCTGTCGCTCATGTCTTCTTCTTCACTTGCTTGACTTAAGGGCAGTGGCTCTTGCGTGTCGCCTATTTCGGCACGTTCCTCAGTTGCGTTCCTCAAATCGCGGCTCTCAGGTGTCGTCCCTTCAGCTTTTTCGGCGTCCGTCTCCCGGGCCTTGTCTTCGCGTTCCTTGGTGTTGCTGTTCGGGGCAGACTCTTCGGCCTCCTCCGCGTCCATTATATTCTCTTGGTCTTGTTCTGTAGGGAGAACCGTTTTGGTTACTCTAGCGTAGCTCCTTGCACAATCATTGGCTTCGTGTCCGAACGCCCGGCACACACCACAACGTGGCGTCTGGCAGTCCCGTCGAATGTGTCCTTGCCTGCGGCACCTCAAACATAGCGGGGACCGGCCCGGCGCCACAAGAAGTACAGTGCCACTTCCTAACTTGAACAGATGAGGCAGGTCATCAAGCTCAACACCTTCCTTAAGTCTCATTCGCACGACTCTCGTCGTGGACGTCGCATGTTCAAAACCGGTGACGGACCAGTTGTCATTCGACACGTCTAGCACGTCACCAAAGCTACTCAACGCTTGCCGAAAGCTCTCACTTTGGACAGCAAAGTCGACCCAGTGCACTTTCACGGTGACGTCTTGTTGGACGGGGTCAATGACAGCGCAGAAGCCGCCCTTGACTTGAAGTCCACCCTTTCTCACGAGAACATCCTTGTCCACCTTGCTGCGCAACTTGACTAGCCAGACGTGATTCATCTGGTAGGCTCCAATACCCGTGATGTTCTTGATGATACCAGCTTCTTCCAATGGCTCGCGAAAATCTTCCAGCCGATATGGCCTTCTTGCCAGGTCCCCGTGCAAAAAAACGCACTGCTGCATGCTCTCGCCTGAAGGCAATGTAGGCAGCAACATCCTATAATCCGAGGGTGCCGAAGAAAACCTGTCACCGCGGCCAACGGCGGCCGCCAAAGAACCTCGCATGGAGCGAGCCATCACGCGTCCTTCCTCCTCGAATGCCGAACGCGGAGTGATCAGCCACGATTTCGATGCCTCAAAGCGGTACAAAAGCGTCTCTAGTGAATGCGGTGTTGCCTTAGAAACGAGCTGTTTCTAAGGCTCAGGCGTGCGTCGCTTGCTCAGGCGCACATTTCGTTGCCGTGCCGAACGCGGCGCTGCTCGACGCTCACCGCGTCCGATGCGGGGCGCGTAGTCGCTGCCCCGTAGCCCACTGTCTTACACCCCTTGGCGAGTCGACGGGAACGCTGTAGCGTTCCACTCTTGAAGGCGAAGCTTAAGCGTCCTCCAATTTTTTGCAAAAAGGACTTCTGCTATGACGTTTCCCAAGCAGCGATTGCTTGAAATCACGATTAATTCCCGATCCAGAGCTAGAAACGTCTCAGATGATACCAAGTACGATCCTCTAAAATACATTGGTCATTGTCTGGTCGTTCAATCACCGCCGAACGCAGAGCGTCTTGTGCTGCAGGCTGTTTAGACCGGCGTTTTTTCTACCAGGGCTTCCAGAGGATAGTTTGCTTTTCCAAAGAGACTTTTGCGGTGACGTGTCCCAAGTGGCGATGACTTGAAATCAGGATTAAGGCCCGATCCAGAGGTAGACCTGTCCCTGATGATACCAAGTGCGAGCCTGTAAATAAAAATTGGTCATTGTCTGGTCGTTCAATCACCGCCGAACGCAGAGCGCCTTGCGCTGCAGGCTGTTCAAGTAGGCATTTCTGCTGCCAGAGTTTCCAGAGCATAGTTTGTTTTTCCAAAAAGTCTTCTGCGATGACATTTCCCAAGTGGAAATGGCTTGAAATCACGATTAAGGCCCGATCCAGATGTAGAAACGTCCCATATGATACCAAGTGCGAGCCTGTAAGTAAACATTGGTCATTGTCTGGTCGTTCTATCACCGCCGAACGCAGAGCGTCTTGCGCTGCAGGCTGTTTAAGTAGGCATTGCCAGGGAAAGTGATGACGTGTACCAAGTGGCGATGGCTTGAAATCAGGATTAAGGCCCGATCCAGAGGTAGACCCGTCCCTGATGATGCCAAGTGCAAGCCCATGAAATATATTCGTCAATGTCTCAGAGGAGCATGCACGTACGTATGTAGCGCAATTCGAATCCATTCTATAGACAAGAGGCGTTTGATTCCTCATTACCGTGCAGCCACGGATGCGCGAAGGCGAGCTTTCTGGTTCTTTCGATGTGAAAGCGTCAAATCGCTCGTTGAGCGAAAAAGGCCGCCGTCCTGCATCTGTAGCAGTGAACCGGCATTTAAGTTCCCACTGACTGCGACGTCATGAGAAGCGGATTGAAGGCACGGAGTTTCACACAATTTTTAAAGGGAAATGTAGCGCTAGTGCCTACGGGAGTTGGAAGCAGGGCAGTGCAGCCAGCATTGGAACGATGGGTAGTTCACGGATTAGCCTAAAATTTGTCCTTCTTGCTTTAAATGACTTCATCGCTTTGCAAATTGATCGTTTTTAGGAAAGTAATGTGTTATACATAGTTAATTAAACATTATTAAAATTGTCTTATGGCAGGATTCGAACACTGGATGGCTAGCACAGACGCCCGATATTGAAACCATTATGCCAAGGACACATCAACAAGCGGAACCGCGGCAATTAGCAGCGATTATGCGTGCTTGCTGAGTCGTATTACCTCCTGCATCGAAAAAGAAAGTAGAAATTTATTTGAAGTTTAGGCCAATTAAGCCTAGATAAAGCGTACTAAATGAAACCACAAGAACGCCTGAAGCCCGAAGCATGAACTTAAGACAAATTCATGTAATACCCGTCCTTCCCATGGTGGCTGAACGATAGCCGCTCCAGAGTTCCCTCTAATAATTTTAGAAAACTGTGTGGACGAAAGGCATCACCTGCGGACTCAGAAGTGCGCCAGGTGTTGCGTGAGGGGAGACGACATCGCTGCGATAACACGTGACCCTCGCTCTTGCTTTCGGAAGCCTGCGTTATCTGCGCGTCCCTTGTCCACGCGAGATCGCGAGATCCCGCCTGCATTATGACTGTGTCTCGGTAAAAGGCCATATCAAAGCGCGTCAAGCGTCTCAACGTGCTCACTTGCCCGCGATGAGTCCGTGATTCAAAGGACCGCTCAGCGGCGTTAAATTGAACGTTAATGCTTTCGCATTCAACACTCATAACAAGTGCTTAGGTGTCCTCGGATTTCTCTTTCCCCCACACTGCCAACGCCACCACTGCCACGCATGCGTGCAGGCGAGTGCCATCTGGTGGTGTTGCAAGGAACCCAGCGGCGCGTGTGGCGCGCGTGCTCCGCTATGATTGGTAGGCCTATTCGGCTAGGGAACAGCTAGGACGCAGCCAAGGCAGCGAAACCTGGCGACGTTCGCAAATAAAAGCTTTGGCTTCAAGAAAAGGAAGGACGAAACACTTCAGCAGGAGTCAGCTGCAGATGCTGTCGTAACACGAATTTCTTTTCTGTCTCCTCGGGCAATTGATTCCTACAGAGAGCGTGCATCAGTCAATGGTTGTTTATGTCATGTTACGTGTTCCCACTCAAGCAGATATTGCGCAGCGTTGCGTGTCCGCAAAGTCTCTTCTTGTGAATTGCGTCAATTATTGATTGTGCTAGTTACCCAGTGGAGATGCAGAAATGACGCGATCTCTAATATTTCACCGCGAAACCATGCTGAAGCAATCAATATCTTCCTGCGGAGACAATATGCAAGTGAGTGTCCTCGCGCAATGCTTGCTGCTGTGCTTCGCCAAACGAAAAAAAAAAAAGGTTCGCTGAGTGCTTAAGCGGCAACGAAGGTCAAGCGCTCATTGTACATTATTCTCAATACTCCTGGTCTCGTGTACATTCACTTGTTTTTACGGGCTGCTTTTCTCGGTTGTTTTTCTCGGCCATTATCACCATCGTACTCCCGCACAGGGTCTGGTTGAGCAAGTTTACTGTGGTACCCTTTTGAAACGGATGAATTAGTCTTTTCCAGCGCGGACACTGCTGCCAAATGAGTTTCTCTCCAACCAACTGATGATCTTTATCGCTACGAGCTTGACTATCATAATAATGACTATAATCATATCAGAGCCATCATAGCGGAAGGTTATTTTTTGTTATCATGATAGAAGGAAATGTTCGCGCGAAAGTAAGGCTCTTCAAGAAGTGATACGATTACACATTTAGCTTTCGCGACTTTCGCACTTAGTTTTGTAAAAGAAAGAGGAGACGAACAGTTGATGCACACATAACGATGTTATCACATTGCAGTCAGAACACCACCAGGAACATTGTAATGACAACCTCGAAGCAACAAGTGTAACCAAATTAACATCACGTATCACATACAGCGGCAGTACGAATAGTGAACGCTCTCCAACACAAAACTTTTTTTTTTGCATGCGTTCATGTAATGTACAACAATGCCGCTCTCGTTAAAGAATACTGAATGCCATTAAACCGCACTTTTGCGTGAATTTTGTTGGCCACGGGCCCAATAATATCATTAAACTAAGTGCTCCATGGTTCAATGTATTGATGTCGATTTGTGTCGGCGTCTTGTTATATCAGTAAGCGCGAATTCTAGAAGATTCTATAAAGTTAAGCAAACTTAGACACCAAGGTATTCCGCTGAATGAAAGATTTTCTTTCTGACCGCACCCAATTTGTGACTGCTAACAACCGTTCATCTACTCTTTCACCTGTCTCATCCAGCGTCCCCAAGGATCAGTGTTGGGCCCCTTACTCTTTCTCATTTACATTAAAGGGAAGCTGAAGAGTTTTCCAGAAAAAAATGTGTGAACAGCTGTACGTAATGGTTTGCCACCCTCCGAGTTCAAATGTCGCGTCGAAACTGAGCGAAAGAAAGTGCGAACAGGTTTTATTTCGACGTAAAGTGCAGCAGCTGACTCGGGGCAGCTCGCGTGCCTCGCTTCCGCCTGTGATTGGTCGGGTGCCTCGTGATGTCAACAATGGTGTTTGTCCCAACCGACGGCGGCCGCTACACATGAAGCACGGTGCAAGGTGGTTTGGCGCTGTGGTTTGGTGAGACAGTAATGCTAAATTTCGAGAGCTTGCGTTTCTCTGAGGAGTTCGGCGTTGCTCCCAACATGTATGCAGCCGGCTTCTCCAAGAAGCAAAAGCTGCTGGTAACAAGCAGTGCTTTCGGCGCGAACGAAAGCGAAGTGTTAGCATCTCCCCGTGTTAGAAATGTTTTTTGGTGAGCATGTTACTTGCAAAGCTGCATTCAGTGATCCAGCGAGTTCGTTTCCGGGCAAGCAACTGTACTGTTATGTTCCTGCATGCCTCCTCGTTGAACTTAAGCAGGGATGCGATCGTCGGCATTTGTGCGCTACCTCAAAGCTATCGGGAATCTACACAGACGGTTTACATGCGGGAAAAGTTTTCCGGCTCTTGTAGAACGTGTAGTGACCTTCATCAGGGCGCCATCCGCAAGCTACTCGTAACCGGAGCCGTAAAGGCTGCGAATTCCGACGGCTACGTGAGGCAGCCGGTTTCTCTCTGTGCGCGAGGGGGAGCGCAGCGTCCTGGCGTGCACCGGCTTTCGAATACATGCAAACTTTACACTTGCACTGCATTATGGCAGCTGCATGTAGACTGCTTCACAACACACGTGCGAATCGAAAATTAACGGCGGTTTCCGACGAAACCTGCGTCAAGGGTGGGAGATAAACATGCACCTTCCGTTCAGCGTGCTAACACGAAGGAGCTAGCAGTGAATCAAAATACAAGTTTGGGCGAGTTCGTCATTATTAATGTCTTCGAAGACCAGTTACTACCCGTCTGCCCGCTCCCGTCCCGTCTTTGTGCGTTCGTTGCCCCGACCTTTTCGCACTGCGTTTAGAAAGCCTGCTAGCAGCAGTCGTACTCTCACTCATTCACGCATTATTGATAAACTCTGGTAGTAATCGTAGTCACGGAAGTGGTTAGAGCACAGCACTGTTGTTCTTGAGCGCTTGAAATTCTTTCGATTCGCAGAAGCGTCCCACTTAGCTGTAAGCTTCTTGTCTTGTGGGAAGTAATAGAACATCGGAACATCAACCCGGCCTCTGGTGCTCGTGCACCCGTAGGCTGCACAGAACGCCGGCATGATCGGTACACCACTTCAATTGATGCTGCGCACGTCAACTACCATTCTACGTAAATACAAACAAAGAAATTGGTGGAAGAAGAAGAAGAAGTCCCTCCGAGTGGCCGCTGCTTCTTCGGTGAGATATTATTTTCTGTTTTCTTCGAAGAATCAGTGCTGTGTTGAGACTTCACTGTTGTCCAGGGAGAACAGACATCCCGTGGGATTCCTGTGTGCTACAGATCACGCACAATATCGCGTGGTTTGGCTGCGCTCCGCAGCGCATCTACGCCTACCACGGCGGTAGGCAGCAAAGAACACCGGCACGAGCCATATGTCCGACAGCGCGTTCCTAGGCGCATGAGTGCCGCAGAATCGACGCCGCATTCGGAAGTGCCACAACAAGCGCCCAATGTCATCAAGCCGGCGACGCTAGTTTTCAACGCCACCCTACCTACCAGCGCACCTTCAGTGAATATGGCTGAGACCAGCGAAAGTGAAGCCAAGAAACCACGGGTTGACGACGACAGAACATCTACCTATGATCTAAGTGACGATGAAGATATTGACTGCGATGAAACGCCGTTCTCCTTGGTAACGTATAAAAAGAAGCGGCCTGAGGGAATTCCAGTTGTTTTTCGACCATCACAGGAAGGACGCAACTTCTGGCAAGTGAATCCAAACCGCGCTGCGTCGGAAATTGTCTCTGTGGCAAAAGAAAAAGTGCAGTCTTTCCGCGTGAATAGAGATGGAAGCTTCTCTGTCAACGTCGCTTCAGTCTCATCTGCAAGACATCTACTGTCGATGAGCGAAGTTGCTGGTTTGGAAGTCAAGCCATTCATTCCGGCGTCTTATACCAAGAATGTTGGCAAGATACGCCATGTGCCAATTGAGTATACGGAAGAACAACTGGTTGACTTCCTGAAGGATTTTGGAGTGACATCTGCCCGTCGTCAGGCGCGCTACAATCGCCAAGAAGACGGAGCGGTAGAATCACACCCTCTGAGAACCGTCATCCTCCATTTCAGAGAAGACAAACCAATGCCGCAACGAGTGCATTTAGGTTTCACGAGCCACCCCGTAGAAGAATATCATGGCCCTGCTCTAAGATGCTACAACTGCCAGAGATTTGGACATCTATCGAAGAACTGCCGCAGTCAGCGTCGCTGCAAGATATGCTCAGAAGACCACAACCATTCAGAGTGCAAGTCTGTGTGTCAGCCAAAGTGTGCCAACTATGGCGGAAACCATACAGCTTCCTACTCCGGGTGCCCTCAGAGCAGAGCTGCCTCAAGGTTACGCAGACATGAGTTAAAATATGGAAGGCTGCCTCCTCGTAATGCGCCCCCACCCAACCTTGATGCTGTAAGATGTGCGCCTCCAACTCCTAACAAAGAAAAAGAGCAAGGGGTCCATATGAGCTATTCTGCAGCCCTAAAGCACTCAGGTCGACAACGTTCTGACAGCGAGCGGCATGATCCACCTTCAGAGAATGCTACTCACCTTGCCCAGGCTTCGAGTGAAATTCGCCGACCTTCTCAGCAACGCCCTCAGCCATCGACACAGCAACCTCAGTTAACATCTGAGCGACTACGTCAGCATTCGCCTCAACCACAACAGTCATCCCAGCGACCATCTCAATCAATTCTTCAGCGACCTGCTTCGAGCGCGCATGGAGCTTCAGCGTCGTTTGGTGATTACGCGTCTTTACCCGTAGCCCAGATGATCCTGCCCATGCTATTCACAGCTCTGCGTGCAATTCTAAGTGCCATTCCACAAGCAAACAACCTACCAGAGGTAAAAGCACTGCTTTCTATGGAATCGTTGGTGCTTCCACAACCACCAACAGCCCCACGGCAGGCTTACGATGAATAATCGTTACAACAATGTTTTCGTATTTCAGTGGAATGCTAATAGCCTTCGAAACAAGTCAGCTGATTTTCGCAAACTACTAGCTCAACATAACTTTCCTGTTTTATGTATACAGGAGGCAGGCGTAAGAGATGACTTTCGTCTTTCAAACTATGTTATATATAAATCATCGCGCATCGCTGGAAATAGCAGAGCGATGTTATGTGTGAGAAAGGACCTGCCGTCCTATTTAATACAGTCGAGCGATTTAAACATACCGGAGTTCGTAGCATGCAAGATATCTTTCAGAAATACAAGTGTCACAGTGATCAGTCTTTATCTACAATGTGCTAGCAAAATATCAGTAGACAGCTTGGTGAATGTGTTTGGTATCGCAAACTCACATGTGCTGGTTTGTGGGGACTTCAACGCACATAACGTCATCTGGGGCAGTGAATATAACGATTCCCGTGGAAGCATAATAGAGTCTGCCGCAGAAAAAAGTAATCTTATCGTGTTAAATGACAACTCTCCAACGTTCTTGCGGGGGTTTCGTTACTCAAGCTGTATAGACGTCACGCTCTGCTCACAAGACCTTCTTGATGGCGTTGAATGGTCAACGGACATAGAAACGCACGGTAGTGATCATTTTCCGATCCTGGTAAAACATCGCCTCATACGGATGGAGGGGACCCGGCGCTACTCAAAACATACTAATTGGCAAAGTTTTCGTCACCACTTGAGTAACTCATTGGGCGAAAATCCAAGCTTTCAAAGTTTTGCAAATATCTTGTGTGAGTCTTACGAGATCTGCACAAAGCAAGTCACTGTTCCAAATGAATACGCTGCAGTCGACGGGGAATATGAATATCTAAGAGCAATTAGAAGACGAGCCGAACGGGCTTACCGCCGCAGTGGAAAGCTGGATGACTACAAGATGGCACAGAAAGTTCGGTCAACTTCACGCAGACGCTTACAAAAATTAGGTACGAGAAGGTGGCGAGAATACTGCGCGTCGTTGTCTCCCTTTACTCCAGTTCCCAGAATATGGTCAGTTGTCCGATCTTTTACTGCTCCAGTTACCCAGAGCCATCCCTTCCGAGCCCTTGCCGTAGCTCGAAGCACTCCGGAAACATCTGTTGCTGACGAATTCTGCCAACTTATATCGAGACCAGGAATACCGTTCACTTGCCTACAATTTACAAGTTCGATAACACTAGCAGAACAGAAAGTTCATGCGTGCTTTATGTCACAACATCCTCAACTTGACTGTGAGTTTAGTCTAAATGAATTGACATGTGCTCTTTCGTCATGCCGTACAAAGGCAACCGCAGGCCCAGATGGCGTCACGTATACGATGTTAAAGAACCTAGGTCCTGTAGGAAGAATGGCTCTTTTGGAGATATTTAATGACATCTGGATAAGAGAGACTCTGCCAGATTCATGGAAATTAGCCCGGTTAACTCCAGTACTAAAACCAGGAAAGACTCCCCTTAGTCTTGACTCCTACCGACCCGTCAGCCTCACAAGCTGTTTTTCCAAACTAATGGAGAAGATGATAGACTGTCGACTGCAGTGGCGGTGTGAACACACAAATATGTTTTCCAATTACATGACCGGTTTTCGACAAAATCGGTGTACAATGGATTCAGTATTAGACATTACCACATGCGTCGAACATGAACGAAGTTGCGGAAATGTGACAGTAGTAGTATTTTTAGACATTCAAAGAGCATTCGACACTGTAAGTCACATACACATCCTTGCTGGTATGTTAGAGCTTGGCCTACACGGTCGAGCACTACGATGGGTATCAAATTTCTTGAAAGACAGAAAAATATTTATGGAAACAATCGAAGGCGCGAGTAATTATCACAGCATCACACAGGGCGTTCCGCAGGGCAGTGTTCTCAGTCCGTTTTTATTCAACTGCGTCATGGCAGCCTTGCCACTAAAGCTCCCGTCTGGTCTACAGTATTCGCTGTACGCAGATGACATCTGCATATGGGCCTCTGGATCTCATATACAAGACATTCAAAGAACGCTGCAAGAGGGACTTGACATTATCGACACCTCTTTAAAAGAAAGAGGCATGAGTCTTTCATACGCAAAGACAGCCGTACTTCCTTTTACTAGACGACAGCTGAATAATTTCCAACTTACGCTTAATGGACAAACTTTGATGTGCGTGAAAGAGCATAAATTTCTTGGAATTATTCTTGACCGCCAGCTAACATGGGCTTCACACATCCGCGCAATTGAAAAGCAGACCAATGCAGTAATAAACGTACTTCGGCGACTCGCAGGTACAACGTGGGGGGGATCAGTCTCTTCGCTACTACAAGTTCATAACGCACTCATAAAACAAAAAAATTGCTTACTCGGCTCCTATTCTCCATGGTTTATCGCAATCTTCTAAGGAACGCCTTCAACGTTTACTGGCAAGAGGGCTGCGAGTGTGTCTTGGGGTTCCGCAGGCTACCTCGAGTTCTTTAGTAATTGCTGAAGCTCGTCACCCACCATTTCCAGTCATACGAACGGTTGAAACATGCCGACATATTTATCGCATCTTAACCCAACACGAGAATCATCCATTAAACCTCGCGCTTACCGAAAGAAACAAAAGCAAAATTCACGATGTTATTCGAGAAGATAAAGCATTATTACCAAGGTTTGAAATATGCAAAGTGGATGTTTGTTACCCTCCCTGGATGTTAACATGTCCTAAAATAGAATTATCGGTTGACGGGATTATATCTAAGAGAGACATGTTCATAGTAGCCGCCCAACAACTGGCACTCTTCCAAATTTACTCCTTATATCCCCAGTACATACACGTTTATACAGATGGTTCGTGTCATAAAAACTCCTCGACTTCAGCATTCGTCATTCCACATTTAGCGCTAGAACAAACATTTAAATTATCCCGAGAGACATCTTCCACCGTGGCAGAACTGTTTGCAATCCTGTGTGCTTTGCGGTTCATAGCATCAAAGGAACATTCGCAAAAATGGGTTATCTTTAGCGATTCGCAAGCCGCTCTCACATTACTACAGAGCAATAAGAAAAATTCTTTGAACACTTTGCTATTGTATGAGACACTCAAAGAACTTACAAAAGCAAGCGCACTGAACCACGTAATTGCATTCCAGTGGATACCTGGGCACTGCAATATTCCTGGAAATACTGCAGCGGACGCAGCTGCGAATCGGGCGCACAATAACGTGGAGACAACCAATCTTCCTCTATTGCGTAGGGAAGTCCGTCTGCTCCTGAGACAGATTTCTTGTCGCCTCAGCAAAAGTACCTGGTTTGATCAGCAAACAAAAAACTCTGAGTTATACTTCATAGACCCATGTATAAACTTAACAATGCCGGGAAATCTAAGAGACAACACAAAATTTGAAACATTGGTACACCGCCTGCGTCTTGGTACTGCATTCACTAAACACTTCCTGTACAGGATAAAACGTGTCTCTAGTCCACAGTGTTCTTGTGGCCATACAGACGAAGATGTGCATCATCTTCTCCTCGAGTGCACTAAATACAATCCACAAAGAAGGGTACTGCAAGCAAATTTGTTGATATTAGACAGAAGACCTTTCACTCTAAAAAAAATACTTGGCCCATGGCCAACTGCGGGCCTTCAAAAAAGAGCGCTTCTTGCTCTGAAAAAGTTTTTAGAGGAGACCAACATTTTGGGAAAATATTAGGCATCAGCCGATCCGAATGCGCTAAATGAGAAACATAAACGTTGTTCGTGATTCATAATTGGTTTATGAGGCGATCGCAACTTTTATGCAATATGTATAATTCTGTTCTGTACTTGCAGTGCATTACATGTGTTGAGTGTTTTGACTGTTCTAAATATCTGACTTTATATATGCGTACGTGGACTGGACTTATGCACAGAACTTTGCGACTGATATACTGTTGGACTGTATATTTTTATTCATCCAGTGTTCTACTGAGTGTTCTACTGAGTGCCATCTTTCGTGTCGCTATTCTCCCTTTTTACGCAAACTTGTTTTCCTTTGCCAAGTGACAAGGAGTAGCCGGTGCCACCATAAAGGCGCCAACCTCTCCTAAAATTTCATCTCATTAAAAAAAAAAAAAAGAAATGCAGGGTCGAGCGAGGCAGATTATGATGGCACGCACGCATAAATAAGCATGGTCAGGCACGGTCGCAGAGACTGCGAAGGAATGGAACACCAGTGCTGACGTCACTACGCCGTGGTTTCCGGTCTCCGCGCGCATCGTCAGCGTCAGCAGCAGCGCGCTGGGCTCGACTTGGGGCGGAGCGACAGCGCAATTTTAACCGGCGATCACTTCGCTCCTAAGTGAAATATCCGCCCCCTACCCCCCCAAAAAAGAATTACCTGCATGGTTTAAAAGGTTCCCGCATCTGCATATGAGCGTCTTATTGAATTCTACAGACTCTTCAGCTTCCCTTTAACGACCTCCCCTCCCTGACTGCATCACGTTTTCATCAATAAAACTTCTTGTCTACGATTGCGTTCTCTAAAAGAAACTCGCGCAACCACCTGATCAGCACGAACTTCAAGAAGATCTTAGCCACTTGTCTTCATGGTGCAATAAATGGATGATGCGGCTCAACATCAAAAAGTGTAAGAGAATGCGAATATTTCGACGGGGCCACACTATAAGCAGAGAATATTTTCTTGATAGAATCCGACATGATCCTGTGACATCATACAACAACCTCGGCATCCATATCAGTCCTCATCTTTCTTGACGCATACATGTGAAATATGTTACTAACAACGCAATCCGCATGCTGGGATACTTGCGTCGCAATTTTTCCCGAGCACTGTCGTCTGTAAAACTAGATCTATATAAAACTCTTGTTGGCCCTAAATTAAATTACACGTGCGCTATCTGGGACCCTAAAAACACTACATTTTTAGAAATTAATAATTCCACCCAGAATCGCACAGCACGTTTCACTCTATCAAATTACTCTCGGCATACCAGCGTATTATCAATGAAAGCAACACTTGCCTTACCTAAACTATCTTTGCGCCGTAAATGCTCTAGCGTTTCATTGTTCCACAAAATCTATCATTATAAATTATTCTATATGTCATTATATCCGATTTTAAAAGAGGTTATTTTTTTCCGCTCCCGTCTATGTCTCATAGCGTTCAGATCATGACTATAAAGTGGGTGTGTCATCTTGTCGGACTGATTCCTACACGGAATCTTTCATTCCAAAGACTAGCAAAGACTGGAACCACCTTCCCACTTCCATAGCCGCCATCACCGACATCAACAGCTTCGAGACTGCCATTCATGAAACCTTTTGCTAACTTGTTTTTCTTTACTTGTTATAAACGTATTTTCTCTCTCTTTTACTTCGCAAATATTCTTATTCACCACTCCTTCCTGTAATTCCCTCGGGCCTTGGAAGTATGCCAAACAAACAAACAAACAAACAAACAAACAAACAAACAAACAAACAAACAAACAAACAAACAAACAAACAAACAAACAAACAAACAAACAAACAAACAAACAAACAAACAAACAAACAAACAAACAAACAAACAAACGAATAAATAAATAAATAAATAAATAAATAAATAAATAAATAAATAAATAAATAAATAATGAAATAAATAAACAAATGATGTTACGTGGATTCCTCAACAAAGCCACAACCACATCGCGTAGTTTTGTCGGGTTTATTCTGTGTAAATAGTGTTTTGTAGAGAGGGTGGCAAGCAGTAATTGATAATTAAGGGTTTTTCAATTTGCTTCTAAAGTACATGGAATGATGGATTCATAAGCAGGTCAATGTGAAATAGATCGGAGGTCCTGAAATTTTCGTAAACCCATGTCTTTGTACACTGTTTCAACGATACTGCTCTTAGAATAGAGTGCAGTTCATTTTATGATAACGCCAGAGAAGTCGTATAATATCTGCCTTGTGCTTGGCATGCTGCCGCGTCAGTGGCTGTGTTACCTGCAATCTTCCAATTCCCAGTATGCACGGAAATACTATATCCTGCTGCGCTTCATGTGCCTATGTGAGTTCTTTGAGCGTTTCAACAGCTGTGATAAGGTTGTTTTTCTTCATATTTCACGTGATGTCTATGATCACACATCCACCCAATGGGTACACATCAGACAGTATTACGGCTTTATCTTCGGCGCCCTTGGATTGCATAGGTACCGGAAACTAAGAACTAACAATAGGTAGGGGCAGTCAAAGAGCTGCTATATTATAAAAAATAAGGAAAGTAGCTTTTTCAAAAAGTAACAAAAAAGGAACTTTAACTTTTCCACTCTTTTCCGAGCAGCTTCAGGCTTTATGGAGGCATTCGAAGCTCTTAAACGATGCAGTTTTTTTTGTCCCTTTGTGAGAGCGACACACATGTGCTGAAGAAAAACCGGTAAGCGTGCTACTTTTGCTTGAGTGAACGTCTATTTCCCAGTGCCAGATAAAATTTTGAGATAATAAAGGCAGCTAACTTTTTTTGTTACGCTCAGCCAAAGGGACAAAAGGAAAGCATCATTTGAAAGCTTCGGATGACTCCGTAATGCATGAAGCTGCCCGGAAAAGAGCGGAGCAGCAACGGGACACCGAAAGTATTATCAAAAGAGCGCAACATGCTGCCGAACGTTTTTGTACCCACCATGGTAGGCGTATGGCGCTTCCCTGCTCAGTCCGAGCACACAGGTTCCATCACGCCCGCCGCGACTGCATTTCACTGAAGGCAAAATGCAGAAACGCTCGTGTACGTTGCGTTGGTTAAACGTTAACAAACTATAGGTGGTCAAAATTAACCAGTGTCCTCCTCTGTGGCATTCCTCATTATCAGGTCGTGGTTATGACAGGCAAAACGCTCGAAATTATTTTAATTTCAAAGCTTGGGCTCTTTCTGTAGGCTACAAAAGCAAGTAAAATTAACAGACATCCTTTCTGTACTGGCCCACAATAGGCTATCTTCACTGCAAATGGAAAATACGGTGGATCGTTCGGCATTCCGTTAAGGATTCGGTGAAAGAAATACATGTTAGATGAAGAAAGTACGTATAAGGTAACAAAGACCTGGAAGTGTGTTGCTCGTTGCTACGCGGGGCTACATCTATATATTTCCGGTTACCCTTTCAAACCTCCGTGTGAGAAAAGCGGCATGTCTTCTTGTCATGCTGGCGAGAAAAACACAGCAAGAAAAGGTCGTCCTACTGAAAAAGTTAGCAGTGCCTTGTACTTTTACCGGAGTACACACAGCAGTGCAGACAGAACACATCCATTATTTATCTATCTTTCTACGTCGAGCGAATAATTCAATGAAAAAAGGCGCAGTCGAGCAAAAGCTAGTCATTCATTGAAACTGTGTGTGCCTTCTTTGCTGTGCTTTCCTTGAATCGGGGTTTTGTGTCCGCTGTAGCCATGAAGAAAAGCTCTAGCGAGTACGTCTTGTCGTCCTCCAATGCTTATATTGCCTGTTAGTCGGTGTTCGCGTTGTGTGTATTCGTTGCATTTCGTGCGCCTGCGCCCCTTGTGGGTTGGTATAAAATTTATATGACGTATTAGCAAAAGCTTCGGTACCGATATTGATAGGGCAGATGTTCTTTGTGTGGCCCTAAGTGAAGAAAAATGAAAAAGTGACTTTCCTTGAGCTCGGAGTACTCTGCTCCTGAAACGAAGAGATATCATTACGAACAAAAACCGCAACAAAGAGAAAACCTGAACATACTCTACCGAATCGCGTAATATGGACAATTTTTTACAGCACACCGACAAACTTATGCAAATTCCATGTGCTTGTTAGAGTGTATGTGAAGCGAAGTTTTGTGTAGCGGTTAAACAAATGCTGTACAACTAGCGGCGATACATACAATTGTATTTCTTTCTCCCTAAGGAATGTGGAACTAAATGTATTTATGTAGCACAGAGATCGAATCTTTGTTTATTTATATTAATAATTATCTTGTTTGGCGCTCTACAGTGCTCTAGGGTATGCCAAAATGCGAAGACCAAATTAGACGGACCCGTGCTGTGCGACGTCTGCGAGCCATGCATGTCACGAAGACTTCAATGAGACTTCCAACTCTTAGCACACTGCTACCACGGGACGTTGTCACAGCGTATATCACCATCATCTTTTCAGTCACAACATCTTTACAGTGGTAAGGAAGTCGTTTTCGTTCGCAGTAGCAGAATCTGCTGTGACCTCTTGATTGTGCTTCAAGCACAGTCGCCATTTACTCACAGAGACTGCGTGACACAGAAATCCCAGTCCAAATTACGAACCGGGAATGCTACGCGATGGCTTTCTATCTGGCAAAAGAGAATGCGTGACATGCCCACAGAGAATCGCATAGCTCTACAAGGCAATTTTATTCCGATTTGCATTCTTTGGAAAATTTGCCCGTCTTCCGGTTCGTCCGTTTGTATCCTACCAATGTTACACCAACTTGGGTCACTGCGAATAATGTCACTAGTCATGTACAACTTTTCAATTACAAGAAAAAAATCATTAACAGTTTCTTCAGTGCTGGGCGTAATAAAACCGATGGCATATATAATTAGGCAATCTCGCCTAAACGTATATCCAAACACGCGCCACGAGAAGTCTTCGCGGTGGCGGCATTCGATGGCGCAGCGTGCCCAGAGGGAAGCACGAGAGAGGAGCCCAGCTGCAGGGCACACACACCTAGTATACATGACGCGTTTCAGTGGTGGCACAGTGTGTCGCTACTTTGCTTCAATGCCAATGGCATTAATGCCGACAATAATGCTGATATGGTTCTCTGCCAGAATTGTGTGTGTGTCTGTGTGTGTGTGTGTGTCTGTGTGTCTGTGTGTCTGTGTGTGTCTGTGTGTCTGTGTGTCTGTGTGTCTGTGTCTGTGTGTCTGTGCGTGTGCGTGTGCGTGTGCGTGTGCGTGTGCGTGCGCGTGCGCGCGTGTGTGTGCGTGTGCGTGTGCGTGTGCGTGTGCGTGTGTGTGTGTGTGTGTGCGTGTGTGTGTGTGTGTGTGCGTGTGTGTGTGTGTGTGTGTGTGTGTGTGTGTGTGTGTGTGTGTGTGTGTGTGTGTGTGTGTGTGTGTGTGTGTGTGTGTGTGTGTGTGTGTGTGTGTGTGTGTGTGTGAATCTGTAACGCATGCGCGTACTGCGTATGCAGCGCAAGAGCGGCCGCCAGATTTGATGTTTCTGTTGTAGCAAGTGTTGCCTGAGCATCGAGTGCCTGTTCGTGAAGTGCTAGAGCGTCGCGCTTTGTTGCTGGGGGACCTTGGCTTAATCCCACTGTCGCACGCGTAATTTGTTGTTCTTATTAAGGAGGTTCGAAACAAATGCGACGAATGAGCCTACTTGTCCACCTGCCAACCACAAAGCGCCTGGTATGAGGACAAGACGGCTTCGCATTTATGCGCTATTTGTTTCTATAGTGGACGAAGATGTGAATGCGCAGAAGGCAACTATGGGTCCCTAATTTTAGCCACACGTGGTAGTCACTGCCTACGAGAAGAGGCGGTGGTTAAACACGCACTTCACTCCTTTCGACAGCTGACCAACAGAAGGAAAACCAAAAATTGCATGCCAAAAAATGTTGCGTGCCAATGTGAGCAAGTGATGCACCAAAAACTTCGAAGTCGTATAAACAGAGTTCGCAGGCTTCTCGTCAAAAGTATGCAGCGGGGTTTGTTTGCTGGCGGCTTTTAGTGATGCATGGTTCATCACCGACGCCCTGCTCGTCCGGCCACTCCGCGGCTGCCACGTAATCGGCGTTGCTGGACCACGCCCTAAGCTTTCACCGAGGCAGTCGTACAGACTCCATGCTATAGTTACAACCGTCGAGACCGTAAAACGCGGCGTGAAAGGAAAATTACGCGCTGCTGACTGAAAACAACTGTGCAAATAATGTCCTGCCTATACGAGTGAAGTATACAGGCAAGGCAGCTTTCATTCCTGAAATGTTGACAATTACGTTTTAGAGCGAAACTTTGCGACTCCGAATCAGGTTGCGGTGCTGGAACTTTCGCGATTGACATTTGATGTCGAGCACGCCATCGCCCGGTGTCGCTGCTCGAAAATGGTTGTGGACACCCCCTTAGTTCCGATCTTGTTCGCCAGTTTTGCAAGCGAAAAAAAAAAAGATTCCGTAGTGGCGTTTTTACTACGCCCGGCTATAATACATTCCGATTTACCGTCTTCCTCGGGAACACCCATCGGAAGGAAAAACCTCAATAGGACCGCCATCAACAAAGCGCTGAAAGGCGGAATTCTCCGAGCGCCATTTGGCGAGGCCTCTTTTGATGCGGAATTTCGCATACATTCTTCGGTTTCCGAACGCCCGCCTTTGTCGAACAGATTGAAGCTTTCAGATACCCGATGAATAGACTGTCGCTCGAGAAACGCTCCGCCTGCTGTTGTGGAAGGTTGGACTGGTGAGCGATTCGAAGTTTCCGGTGATTTTTATTTTTGTGCTCCAAGAAAATCTAGCCTTTCTGCCCCAAATTTAGGATTTAAAAAACTCAAGGTAACTTTAGTTCGCTTCAAGCCGCCGGATGCATTTTCCTCTGACCATAGCTTTCGCACGAGGTTATTACTACTCAGTTTGGTATTTAGCTCAAAGCAGAAAGTCTACCAAGGTTTAGTTAACTCTAATGTTCGATCTAAGAACATAACAATCGGCTGTACTTTCTGTAAGACAGATATTTCAGTTTATTACGCTATACAGAAAAGCAAAAGAAATATCCGAATAAGTTTTACCAGGAGCGCTGCCGCAGTGCGGTAAGTGAAAGTTAGTAGGTATTACGCGTATGGCATACAATGTATGGGCATTAGGGTGCAGAAATGACGTCACCAAATACACAAGTTAAGCCTTTTCACGCGTTGTACAGCCGAGCATGTGCGAAAGTTTTGCGACATATAGCACTTCTGTAGGCCTCACAACTCCTGTCGAACACCCGTTAGAGTTTCACAAGTGTTACCTACTATGGCATAGTAAGCTCTCTGAAGGGGGACCATTCCTGCTCAGTTGGGCAAAGCTATTTCCGAGCTACGGCTGTAGGAACACCGCTCGCGAGGCTAAATTTAGCTCCGATTGCGTCATATGCGGCGCAACAACAGCGCCATCTGCGCACATAACACATGCATGGTGAAACATTAGTGTCTTCCTCTCCACAACGGTACCATAATCAGATGTGTGGGTAGTATGGTTGCAAATACACCAACATGTTCTTGTTATATGAGTTTCAGTAAACAATTTCTTTTTATCGTGCTTGCCGTCATAATATTGCCCGTCGCAGCTACCAAAATATTGCCTTTTGCTGTCTAACAATCGAGGACATGTACATTAATCCCACTAAAAAGGGCACTATGTTGCTTAATAAATAAAGACACTGCGCAAGGAGTTATTAGATAACTATCTTGGGTCAGATGACGATATTTAATGAGTCAAGCTGGCCGTTAATGATGCCAGATACACTTACAGTACAAATCTTTAGAGACGCAGCAGTTTAAAGAAATTCCTAGTGAAAACATGCCAATAACAACATCGGCGTTTTACGTACTTCTTCGTCAGAGCAGGTCCCAGAGTCATTTTGCAAACCTCAAGTCAAGGAAAACTGCACATTACCCACCATTCGGCTGTCACCCGAATTTCACCGTATTACATCAGCGTGGCTCAACGGGCAGCATTTTCACAAACGATATTTCAGAAAGCCACCCTATCTTCAACAACTTTCATTTAGTAACCTCAAGAAGGATTGCCTATTTATTAGCATGGTGTACTTGCGGCACTTAGTCGCTATGACTTTGCTCCGTTATAAAAGAGTGTTAGTCAGGATTGCATTTACTATCACGTAGCTGGAAAGTTACCAATTAGTGTCGTAAATACGCATGTTATTACAAGTGCTCACCCTCTCGAGGTTGCTAACTGAAGATTGCTGAAATTCGGGAGCGCTTTTCAAATACTTAAAAAAATTTTGCCGATTTAGTTAGGCTGCTGCACTGCAGTGAACTTCGACAAATGACCGTGAGGGCAATATCTAAATTTCCGGGTGTGCAAGTGAAGCTCGAATATCCTTCTTGAAAGCTTTTACGATAATCAATCTCAAAAGTGGCCATTAGATGCAGCTGAACCGTAAAATACGCAAGTGTCTCTTTACCTGATCGTTTATGCAGGCTGTGCGGTAAGTACCTCGGATAAATGGCGATGAACGGTCTCGCACTCATAATTGTGACCCTTATATATATAAAAAAATGGCAATACTCATCTCAAGATGATGATCGACGGTAATGCGATTGGCATTAGATCAATACAGCAGCATAACGTATTGTCAACATCGAAACCAGTTATGTGTGAGGCATGTCGGGAAGCGGGACTCCTCTTTGGCGTTCCCCTATGAACACTCAGCGACATCTGGTAACGCCGCCGCGAAGCCTGTGCGTTGTCTCCGCAATGCACGACGCGCCAGTGCGCATGAACACGGAGAAACGCGTCATGCGGCAACCAGGCTCCTCTCTCACGCTTCTTTCTGGACCCGCTGCGCCATCTAGGGGCGGTGCCGAGAAGCCCGTGCCTGGCATCTGACAGGAAAGGGGCGGCGCGCTGGTGTTAGCGAACGCTGGGAATTGTTCCATCGCTTGTCACACACCCAGTGGCACATATTGTAGGACAGAAATTGGCGAGAGGTTCATTAAAGAGCGGCACATACCTAGTGCATCCATTATGCAGCTCACTAAAGCTTGACGAGAAGCACGCACTTTGAAAAGCAGCAGATACTTAATGTATTTGTTGTGCAGCCAGCTAATGCATCGAGTTGCTGTCGTCTAGGAACCCCTGGGCTCGAAGACGTGGGCTCGATTCCACACAGCATCAGAGAAATTAAAGAAAAAAATATTTTCGTAATTGTAGGGCGGAGAGCTCTAAACAATGTCTCTAATGGGTCCGCGTGGTGTGGATCGAGACCTTCATTGCTTCACGTAACTAGGCAGTGCGCCAAAAGACCTCAGATTAATAACTAAGCCCTGATACTCACGTTGTTTGGGGCGCCCTGGTAGTCCATCCTCGATCCTGCCGACCTTGAGGCCCAGAAGAACCTCCTAGATCAAGCTTTGGTGCTCGTGGTGGCCACTGGAGTCCTCGAATAGGCACCCATTGAGAACCGCTCCCCTCTCCTCCTTATCATCAATAAATGACTATTCCTTCCTTGCTGAAGGTAAGCAGAAACCGAGTGGCACATACGCAGTGCTCCAAGTCGGCGTCAAAGAGTTTCATTAAATCGTGGTACACCTACGCAGTCCCGCACTTACAGGGACCTACACTCTTAGACAAACGTACACCATTTGGGGTGTATATCTGCCGGACAACAATAATCGTCATGTGCCTTGCTTGCGTTTCCTTTCTTGAAAACGCCGCACCCGCTACTTTCCTGTCGGTTATGCTATGTCATGCTGATGACGCGCATGCCGTTGGTTACTGGAAAGTACCGAGCTCGCAGCGGTAAAGAAAGGAAATGCGGACAATAGAGATGACGTTTATTGTTGGGTGGCAAGATACAACCCAAAGGGTGTAATTTTGTTTTGGAGTGTATGTCGGCGTGAAAGACGCTGACGAGAGCGGAAGATATGCACACATTTCCACATACTGAGACACTCAAGTTTTCCGACCGTTGACTTGGAAACCTGTCCCCTCAGCACATCAGCCCGATGCGCTACCCATGTGGCCCAGGTAAGCAGGGAAACGGCTGCACACACACACACACACACACACACACACACACACACACACACACACACACACACACACACACACACACACACACACACACACACACACACACACACACACACACACACACACACACACACACACACACACACACACACACACACACACACACACACGCACGCACGCACACACACACGCACACACACACACACGCACACACACACACACACACAGCCCCTGTAAAGTTCGTGAAGTAGTACCTTAAGAATGCTAACGCATTCAAACCAAAGTCGGAGCGCATGGACATAAAAGATCATTAACGTGCGCAGGCAGACGACGCAACGGCTGCCGACGAGGCGTCCCGTCGTCCCTACATTTGCTTGGAAAGGCAGAGAATGGAGCGGCGTATGCGGTGACGAGCCTGGTCCAGAACCAGAGCGTGAGTGCGTTGAATTCTCGTGACTCCTTCCCCCGAGATTCCCGTGAGTTTCACGGCGCAACTTTGGCTCATGATGATGCGGCACGACGATGACGCTACCGATTACTCCCCCTCCCTCCCCACAGAGATGAAACCCAAATGAATATGTGGCATATGTACACGGTATGTAACAGTGCTCAGACGTAGTCCGTAGTTGTCCTAATAGTGAGCGTGAATGTCATCGGCTATATCCGCCAGCTTCGGCAGGCGGGCCTGGGAGCCACGCAGCAGGCGACGGGTGCAACGCTGTTGGTCAAAGTGAGTCAATCCGACAAGCTCGTAATCGGAAGCGCACCGAGTCGCACGAGTGGCCGTCGCTGGAAAAAAAAAATGGTCATGGAGGGCGTTGTGAGAGGGCGCGTACGAATTTTAAGTTTTAACTTGTGCGTACATGTAATAGCTCTTCCGAAATACCGGGCTACCGGAGAGATGTACGACAGCAACATGCGCCAACTAAGCTGGTAGCGACATCTTGGGAGGCAGATGTTAAATAGGGAGCACACATGGCTGGTACGGCAATGACCCTACATACCATATATCAATTAGCGGATTGTGTAAAGAGTCGGTGATGGCATAGCCCTCAAGACGAAGTCCTCTTATGGTTTTTATTTCACGAGAACTGTCACACAACACGAAGACGCTTCCAAAACGTTGCAGTTGGACAAACATCACACGATGTCACTACCGCTACTGCTTTTGCCTACTCAAGAGTGTACCGAAATAATATAAAAAAGAAAGGTAAGCGTAAGGTAGCCATAATGCAACATAGATCACTTTGGAGCTGGAATAAATACGCGGTATTGCGAAAAATTTGCGTAATGTTGCCAGTGCTAACGTTGAGAAATGCAATTATGCGCTCCAAATCAGTAATCTTGTTTTGTTTAGAGATTAACCAGAGGTTGGTGGGCCGACTGGACTTGTGCGCCCAAGGTGAAATCCCAAATGAGGCAGTCGAACGTGATAATGGGTTGGGCTTCTTTTGAAGTCAGACAAGCGCAGAGCAAACTTATTTTGAAGAAAGACTAAGGAACACGAATGAAATAAAGTGCTGGTTTTAGGGCATAAGTATTTGTACCTAAACAGCGTGAAGGAATGGAAGAAAAGCTCAAGAAAGTTGGTAACCAAGTACCGGGTACAGGGTAAGTTAACCAAGAACTTTAAAAAGAGAGTGAGAGAAACAGAGATTGCTGGAGAGAAGGAAAAAAATACCACGGAGGTCTGTACAAGAACGGCCAGAAATAAATCGGGAGGGTAATTCTGCATGATAACGCAAACTGCAGTGTCTTGCTATTTGAGGCCCTAGCTGGCTCACTGAGGATAATTATGCCGAGTAAATATGTGCCACAGAATGAGGCTAAGTGAGTGCTACAAAAAGAAAGCTCAGGAAAGGCTCTGCAGATCGTAATAAATTATGTTTACACAACGAGACCCGTAGGGAGTGTCCACCTTATAGTAACGTTGTGATTCAAAGTAGATGCCAGGGTTAACTGGGCACCATTCGAGATAAGTAAGATACAATTACAGCATTGGTGGTAGAAAAGCAAGGAAGAGATTTATAGAACCGAAGCCATTGCGAGAGTAGGTTATGGCAAAATATAGTGATATATTTTTGAAGTACCAAAATTAAGGTCAAGATGTCGAAAAGTTTAGTAAAACTTGAATAAATCAAGCAGGCTAGGTGACCATGCGTATGCGCCCCGTTTACAAAGGGATGCCAATAAACATAACTATAATCATCTGCCGTCCGCAGGTATGTTCACCCGGTATTCCGCAAATGGTAATAAGTATAGAGAGAGAGAGAGAGAGAGAGAGAGAGAGGAAAGGGGAAAGGCAGGGAGGTTAACCAGAGAAAAAAAAATCCGGTTGGCTACCCTACGCTGGGGAGAGAGGGGAGGGGGAGGTAAAGTGGAAACAGAGTAGAGATAAGGAAAGGAAGGAGCATAGACACACAATCACAATCGGTCACTGTCACCGAACACTGTCATCGCACAGCACACTGACACTTGTAGCACTATCAACTTCTGTTCAGGCTACAGTCGCCTGTCCAGTTCTGTCGCCCTCAAGAACCGCAACAGTGCCCTCGTCGCCCTCTGCTGTGATGGCCTATGATGGCGGTATCTCAAAATGAGTTCCTCTGTGAGAGGTCTTTGGTCAAAGCGCGCTATCGCGGTTGCAAGTGATTGTCTCTGTAAAGTATATCGAGGACAGTCACAAAGAAGGTGTTGAAAAGTCTCCTCGTTACCACAGTCCTCACACGAGGCGTCGTCGGCCCATCCAATTCGGTAAGCGAAAGACTTGGTGAAAGCCACCCCTAGCCATAGTCGACAAAGCAGGGTAGCTTCGCGACGACAGAGCCCAGCTGGAATACAAAGGCGTAGGGAGGAGTCAAGATGGTGGAGTCGGTAGTTGTGAAAACTTCCAGCGTTCCATAAGGATAACGTGATGTGACGGCTGATCATTCTAAGTTTTCGAGCGGCATCTGTCCTTGACAACGGTATCGGCTCCTCTGCGTCCCCTTGAAGAGCCGACCGAGCAGCGTTATCAGCGTGTTCGTTCCCTATGACTCCGCAGTGACTTGGAAGACACTGAAATGTCACGTGGTGTCCTTTCTCAGTTAAGGTATGAATGAGTTCTCTAATCTCAAATACCAGTTGTTCGTGTGGTCCGCGCCGCAGGGCCGATAGCAAAGATTGCAGTGCAGCCTTGGAGTCACTGAATATTGACCACCTTCGAGGTTGTTCTTGGTTGACGAGACGAAGTGCAGCGCGAAGGGCTGCAAGTTCCGCGGCCATCGGTGTCGTTGGGTGACATGTCTTGAAACTGATGGTGGTGGCTTTCGCTGGGAAGACCACGGCTCCAGAGGAACGCTGGAGAGTTGCCGATCCATCAGTATAAATATGTGCGTGTTCGGCGTACCTCTCGTGCAAAAGAATCAGAGTTAGTTGTTTAAGAGCTGGTGATGACAGCTCAGATTTTTTCCTGATTCCTGGTACGTTGAGGTGCACTGCGGGTCGAGCCAAACACCATGGAGGAATTGATGGCTTAGTTGCGGGGGTGTAGACTGATGGGAGGCAGGTGTAATACTCCGAAATCGTAGTACAAAAAGCTGCCTGCGGCCTTTCTGATGGTAGTGTTGCCAGATGGTGGGAACAGGCACGGGCAACGTGTCTAATGTGCACTCTCAACACTTCTACCGCAATGTGTGTTTGTATAGGTTGGTGCTGAGCAATCGCAATAGTCGCTGCTGTCGATGTGCATTTTGGCAAACCAAGACAAACCCTGAGAGCCCGAGCTTGAATAGCCTCTAGAGCACGAAGATTTGTCTGGCAGGTGTTGGTCAGTACGGGCAAACTGTATCTCAAGAAGCCCAGAAAAAGAGCCCTGTACAATTCCAACATTGCATGCACTGACATTCCCCAAGTCTTTCCGCTCAGAAACTTGAAAAGTTGGGAGATTGCTGTCAGACGCTTTTTCAAGTAGGTAACGTGCGGGCTCCATGAGAGATCTCTATCAATGATTATGCCAAGAAATTTGTGAGTCTTCTCATAAGAAATTATCTGGCCATTTATTGATATGGCGTAGGGTGTCATTGGTTTGCGAGTGAACGCGATCAGTGCACATTTGTCTGACGAGATTTCAAGACCTTGGTTGCGGAGGTATAGAGCTGTTAGAGTAGCAGCTTTTTGAAGTCTTGCACGTATCTGAGGACGTGTCACACCTGAGGTCCATATACATATGTCGTCGGCGTACATTGATATCTTGATCGCTGCTGGCAGATGATCAACGAGACCAATGAGTGTGAGGTTGAATAGGGTAGGGCTTAGTACACCGCCTTGAGGTACACCTCGGTACGTGTAGTGTAGTGCGGTTTTACCATCACCGGTACAGACAAAGAACGATCTCATAAAAAGGTAATGAGAGACCCATTGGAAAACTCGACCACCTAGGCCAACCATCTCAAGAGCATCGAGGATAGCCTCGTGAGATACGTTATCGTATGCCCCCTTGACATCCAAGAACAGAGCTGCAGATAATCTTTTGCGTGACTTTTGAAGCTGGACGTACGTAGCGAGATCAACAACACTGTCTATGGAAGAGCGATCTCGACGAAAACCAGCCATGCAATTCGGTAACATGTTGTAGTGCTCCAGGTACCACTCCAAGCGGGCAAGGATCATCTTTTTCATTATCTTTCCCACACAGCTGGCCAGCGCTATTGGGCGGTATGAGGTGGTTTCAAGTGGGGACTTGCCTTGCTTCAGGAGAGGGACCAAGCGGCTTATCTTCCATTCTTCGGGAACCATGCCATCCTGCCAAGATAAGTTGTAGAGATGTAACAGCTCTCTCCGTGCGCCATCACTCAGGTTGTTCAAGGCACGGTAGGATATTCCATCTGGTCCCGCGGATGAAGAACGCCTGCATAGAGCAAGAGCCGCTTCTAGTTCCTCCATTATGAATGGAAGATCCATGCGGCCGTCACGTGAAACAGGGATGCGACTGGGGGCTGGAAAGCCTGGACCGGTTGCTTGGCCAGCGATCCTTGCACAAAAGTCTTCTGCAACATCAGCCTCTAGCCGCCCCTGGAAGAGCGCCAGCGCCTTGAATGGGAAGCGTTGTTCAGGGAAGGAGCGTAGACCACGTATGGTTCTCCAGATGTGGGAAAGTGGCTTTCGGGGGTCTAGTGACTGGCAAAATCTTGCCCAACGTCGAGATGCCAATATATCCATGCGACGTTGAATTTTCTTTTGTAGTCGTCTGGCTGTCCTAAGGTCTTCGATGGACTTTGTACGCCGGTAACGCCTCTCCGCACGACGACGGAGCGCACGAAGTCGCTCCAACTCTATATCCAATTCCGTGTGCTTCGACGAAACCGTGACCGTGCGCGTGGCGTGTAGCATTGCAGACTTGATTGCTTCCTCTAATCCAGAGGACAAGCCCTCTCGACAAGCATCGTCCATGGTGGAAGTAAAAGTGGTCCAATCAATTAATCGAATGGTGTTCCGTGGGGTGGGACTGGACATTCCTTTGATGACAAGGTATGTGGGAATATGATCACTCCCGTGTGTCTCGATATCCGAAAACCATTTAACATATCTTGTCAAAGTGCTGGAGACGAAAGCTAGGTCAAGACAGCTGCCATAATTCACGCCTCGTATAAACGTTGGGCTGCCGTCATTCAGAAGTGAAAGGCCGTGGTTACAGGCGAAGTTTGCAAGTCTTTGCCCTCTTGCATTTGTTTTTGTGCTTCCCCATGCTATATGGTGCGCATTAAAATCTCCGATGATGATATATGGGGCAGGGCACACAGACAAGATGCTCGTTAATCGTTTGGGATCAAAGATACTTGAAGGCGATATATAAACGCCTACAAGTGTAAACATGAGTTTGCCCTTTTTAATGGTGAGGCAAACGTATTGATTTTTATCATGAGGCGGAATCGGCTGGCGAACATAGGTCAGTTCTCGACGAATAAAAACGATGACTTTGCTGCATGCATTAGTTGTTGCGGATATAACAGCTTCGTATCCCGATAATCTGACTGGTTTTGACACATTAGGCTCACATATGACAATGATTGGGAACAAATTAGTATATATATACTGACGAAAGTCCGAAAGGCGTGATTTTAGTGCTCTTGCGTTCCACTGTATGATTGACGCTGCCTTGACTTCCTCTCGAAACGATGGGCGATGGCTGGCCATGTCTCTATTCGAGGGACTCAAGCACTGGGCTTAAGGCGTCCAGTACTTTCAGTGCATTTTGAGCAGACGTAGTTCCAAGGTTCGACAGAATCACTCGAATGGCATCTATGAGGGGACACAGCATTGAAAGGACTTGATCTGCTTTGGGCGTGGCATCAGCGGCAGGAGTAGGCTCCCGAGCGGGCTTGACAATGTGTAGTTCTGTGGGAGATTGCTGGCTCGGAAGCGCAGGCCATTCTTCTTGAGACAAATTCCTTTCAGGTGACTTCCTTATGCTGTTCAGCCCCTTTTTGGCCTGATTGGAGAATGTGGGTGCTACAATGGAAGCGGCCCTCTCCTTTCGCGGCTCTGCCTTTTTTGAGAAGGTTCGGTGACGCCGACGCCGACGCCGGATCGTTGCAGCAGCCTCCCTGTGTGTCGAATTGTCCCGAACCGTTTGCTTGAGAACAGCGACCTCTTTCTTGATGCGAGGGCAGTCCCTAGACGAGGCAGCATGGGACCCATTACAGTTGCCGCACTTTAGGACAGTAGCCCGACACGTCTCCTCCGCGTGAGGTTCAGCACAACGGGGACACAGTATCGAGTTTGGGCAGACACCCTTGACATGTCCTAGCCTGAAGCACTGATGGCATTGAAGAGGCCTTTGTACGAAGGGCCGAACAGGGTGTCGGAAGTGACCGACTTTGACGTGTGTTGGTAAGCAATCTCCTTTGAAGATCAGTTTGACGCAGCGCGATGTTCCAAGGCGGCTCACACGCGTGATGACAACACCCTCACTGGCTGGTTTGACGAGGATAGGCAAGTCCGCGTTGGGAATGGCGACATCGATGTCATAAATGACACCTGCTGTTGATGCGTCATCCATCGGGATATATGAACGCACTTTGATGCGCCCTAGCACCGAGATTTGCTTCAGTTTTTCGAGCGCACTCCCGTTGGTAACATCGATTGCGAGGACATTTTTGCGTGTATTTATCCGAATGTCCTTAATTTCATTCGGCACGACCCCTTCCAAGAAAACAGATAGTTCTTGCCTGTTTAGCAGTCGGAGGTTGTTTGAGGGCTCCTCGGGCACGAACACGATGCGTGAGGCCAGCGTTCAGGCCTTGACTTCAGAGTCGCCGTGCTCGCTTGCGTTGATGGGTTCGCGTTAAAAGTCCTCCTTTTGGCCCTCTTTCTGCGGACAGTGATGAAGCTATCATCCGATGAGTCTTCATCCGACATAGAGTATAACTCAGTGTCCTCGGTGTCACTGAGCACGCTTCCTCTCTTCCTCGTGAGGGACGGCCTTGATGACCTCTGGCCAGGAGGGCCTCTGGAAGGCTCCGCGTCCATGGCCACAAAACCGGGAGCCGAGGCACCAGGAAATTCCGAAGAATTCGTCGGAAACCAGAGAACACAGATAGAAGCGTTCTAAGAAGAAGGCACTTCGTCGTCGTCCTCCGGTAATAAGTATACGAATAGTTGAATACTATCATAGATGATAATATGAAGGAAGCTACAAAGTTGGTGATCGTTACCAGGTGTGGGTGAGCACGTGTCAGGTCAGAAGTAGTCGGCTGACGAGAAACACGGATCACCGTAGGGTGTCGTCCAAACGCCGGTGGTCCGCTTTAATTGCGACTTCCTGTAGTCGCGCTACTCTGTAGCTTATTAGTAAAAACGCGCGAGGACGGGCTACCGCTGTCCGTAGTCAGGAGTAATTAATTTTGCGCAACCCTCAAGGAAGTTACAGTTCCCGCCCGGTATCCTACCTTTCCCTCAAGGACGTGTGGGATCCGGACAAACATGACCGCAGTTGTGACGGAACGCTACCCTCGAGATTTCGAGACGCAAGTTGGCAGATGGAAAACGGCTGTAATTAAGTCAGCTCAACTTTGTGCTTGGCTGACTACACGAAAGAAAATGTGTATGCCTTAACATAAAGACTCTAACGTTAGAAATATACATTCGAAAAGAAACGTTCAAATATCTCTTGCCACGTTTTTGTTTATTCGCTTTCTTTTTATGTTAACTGCCCTTGAGGAAATGTGATCATGAGATATGGGTCTCGAAAGCGAATGCTCGAATACGGCTGAGTGTATTCGAGATTAGTTCCGTCAGCACATATGACAAAAAAGCATTTTGGAACAACTGGCAGGATTAGAGTTTAAGCGTTTCTAATCCATCCTCGAATTTCACCAGCGCATCTCTATCAAAGCTACTTCAGAGTCTTCCAGCAATGTCGTCCACTATTTCTTTAGCGTGAAAATATGTGTGCAGTATACAAAAAAGTGTCAGCTGTAATTACTCACCACGTAACTGTGTACGACTCCTGCGTGCTAGAATGAGAACATCCTATACTATATCTTATACTATATAAGTAATGGGTTAATATATGTCACACAACGAAAGGGGAGACATTGCTTCGTCGCAGCTTCCGATAGTTGCAAACAAGCAGCAGTGGTACATTGCGCAGTACGGAGAGCTTATCTCATACTCGGCTTATCGGAACTTTAGCTCAGCTTGAGGCTGATAGAGTGACGGCCATGCCCGGTATTGCGTACTTTTAATTTATATTAAAGGGTTTCCCGACTATCGAGCTGCTTAGCGATGACTGAAGCTTCACTTGAAATTAAATATAAATTTATTTATTCCGCTCCTCAGCAAGCGCCATATGAGACCGAAGAGAAAAAATTTTGATGCGTCAGCACTAGGAGGGTCAAAGTGTGAAAAAAAAGCGCATATGCTTGTGAAGTGTGTGAAGTCGGTCATGTAGTAGAGATATAAAGGGCATGGAATAGCGAATACAAGCGTATATGTATTAAATTCAAGGGTTTCAGACATGCCAAAACCACGATATGATTATGAGGCACGCTGCAGTGAGGAACTTTGGATTAACTTTCACCACCTGGGATTCTTCGACGTGCACTCAATGCACGGTACACACAGAGAGAGAGCGTAAACTTTTATTTAAAATCAACAAGATTTGAGTCCGGCGTCTTCTTAACCGGTCTGACCACCGGCCGCGGTACACAGGCGTTTTTGCATTTCACCTTCATCGATATGCGGCCGTCAAGGCCGGTATTCGATCCCGCTCTCCTGGGATTCGCTGCGCAATGCCATATACACAACTCCACGACGGCAGATAAAACACACACACACACACACACACACACACACACACACACACACACACACACACACACACACATATATATATATATATATATATATATATATATATATATATATATATAGCCTCCCTGTGCAGTGCGGCTAGCTTAGCTGGACTACTTCAGGAACTCTTGCACATTGTCTTGCACATTGGCCTTAGGGATATTAGAAGAATCGGAGATGATTATACAGTGTTGACTAACGGCCATGCCCTCTGTCAAAGAGGTCTCCCAGATAAGAAGCAATAAGGACATAGAGGGCACCTTTCTCTGCGCAGAAAAGTGTTTCATTTATCCTTATTTCATCAGATTTTTCATAATCCACATCTGAAAAATGAACTTCTTAATGAGCCATCTTATTTGCCTTCTCGCACTAATCACCGTCATAAAGTTGAAATCCCTTTTTCCCATACTAAGTGATTTTCCGATTCATTATTGCGAAAACATCGAGGGAATGGAACCACCTGCCCACCTCCCTCGTCGCCATTCTAAGTGTTTCTGACGTAGTAGTTCTGCGCAAAGCCGCAAGGGAGAGAGAAGTAATTAATAAATGGTGTCCAAGTGTTTCTGTATTTAAATCCGCTGTCGACAATTACTACTGTGCATACTAGGTGCCAACAATCGGAACAAGTATGTATTTTCTCCCACTCCCTTCTGTAACGCCTTCGGGCATTGAAGGTAAATAAATAAATAAATAAATAAATAAATAAATAAATAAATAAATAAATAAATAAATAAATAAATATTGACGAATTCTACAGCCTTAATGAGAGGGTAGCAGTAGTCGTAATCAAACTTAATCAGAGGTTAGATTAAAGGTAGTACAAGCCTTCGCTCCAACATAACAGTCATGATGACGATGAAGTAAATCAGTTTGATGAAGATGTTGAAATAGCGAAGCGAAAAGTGGAAAGCCAGTTTTCTGTAGCAACGGGCGACTGCAGTGAAAAAGTGGGGGAAAAGCAGGCTGGTGAACATGCAATCGGCAACTACAGCGTTGATTCCAGTTATGCTAGCGGAAAGATGACGGTAGAAGTCGCAGAAAGGAATAAGCTGCGAATAATGAACACCATTTTCAGGAAGCGTAGCAACAAAAAAGTGGGCCTGGAAAAGCACTAATGGTGAAACAAGAAATAAAATTGATTTCACACTTTCTACGGATCCCAGCATAGTGCAGGATGTAGAAGTGTTAGGTAGGATAAAGTGCAGTGATCATAAGTTAGTGAGGGCTAGGATTCACCTCAATTTGAAGAGAGAAAGTGCAAAATTGGTCAGGAAGAAACAGGCCAATCTAGAGGAAGTAAGGGTGAAGGTAGACACATTAAGGCTGATAATTGCAAACAAATATGCAGCCTTAGAACAAAGGGATGAAGACGACATAGAGGTAATGAATGAAACCGTAACTAGGCTCGCTTCAGAGGCAGCGATTGAAGTCGTTGGCAAGGCACCAAGTCAACCAGTAGGTAAGCTCTCCCAAGTAACAAAGAACCTTATAAAGAAACGACAAAGAATGAAAGTCTCCAACTTACTAAATAAGGTAGAATTCGGGGAAATGTCAAAACTGATCAGCAAGGCGAAAATAATGGATATTCGAAATCATAACGTGAGAAAGACTGAAGAAGCCGTAAAAAATGGATGCAGCCTGAAATCCGTAAGAATGAAACTTGGCATACGACAAGCCAAGATGCATACAATTAAGGATAAGCAGGGTAATATCATCAGTAATCTCGAATATAGAGTATAGGCAGCGGAGTAATTCTATACTGACCCGTACAGTACCAATAGCGGCCGCGATACTTTCTGTCGAAGAAGTAATGAACATGTTGCAGATACTCCTCCTATAACTAGCGATGAGGTCAGAGGGGCCTTGAAAGATATGAAACGGGGAAAAATGGCAGGAGAAGATGGAATAACAGTTGATTTAATCAAAAATGGAGGATACGTATAGCTTGAAAGAGTGGCGGCTCTCTATGCGAAATATCTATCAACTTCAAGGGTCCCAGAAAACTGGAAGAATGCAAACATTATACTAATCCACAAAAAGGAATACGTTAAAGAATTGAAAAATTATAGGCCCATTAGCTTACTCCTACTAGTATATAAAATATTCACCAAGATAATTTGCAATTGAATAAGGGCTGCACTGTACTTTAGTCAACCAAGGGAACAGGCTGGCTTCAGGAAGGAATACTCTACAATGAATCATATCCATGTCATTAATCAGGTAATCGAGAAATCCGCAGATTACAATGAGCCTCTCTATATGATTTTCATAGATTACGAAAAGGTGTTTGATGCAGTAGAGATACCAGCAGTCATAAAGGCATTGCGTAATCAAGGAGTACAGACCGCTTACATAAATACCTTGAAAAATATCTACAGAGATTCCTCAGCTACCTTAATTCTACACAAGAAAAGTAGGAAGATACCTATAAAGAAAGGAGACAGACGAGGAGAGACAATCCCTTCAATGCAATTCACAGCGTGCTTGGAAGTATTCAAGCTATTAAACTGGGAAGGCTTAGGAGTAAGGACCAGCGGCGAATATCTCAGCAACCTTTGGTTTGCAGATGACATTGTTCTATTCAGCAACACTGCAGACGAGTTACAACAAATGATTGTAATACCTTAACAGAGAGAGTGTAAGAGTGGGGTTGAAGATTAATACGCAGAAGACAAAGATAGTGATCAATAGCCGGGCAAGGGAACAAGAGTTCAAGATCGCCAGTCAGCCTCGAGAGCCTGTGATTATTGACCTTTACCTAGGCCAATTAATCACAGGGAACCCTGATCATAAGACAGAGATTCACATAAGAATGAAAATGGATTGCAGCGCATACGGCAGACATTGTCAGCTCCTGACTGGAAGCTTACCATTATTATTGAAAAGGAAGATGTACGATCACCGCACTCTACCGGTTCTAACATAGGGGGAACGAACTTGGAGACTGAAAAAGATTATATGTAGTGTTTATTGGCGCAAGGGCCAAGTGTGGCCAAAGAGCGCCAACTGAAAAAGAAGCTTGAGAACAAGTTAAGGACCGCGCAAAGAGCGATGGAATGAAAAATGCTAGGCATAACGTTAAGAGACAGAAGGAGAGTGCTTTGGATCAGAGAGCAAATGGGCATAGCCGGTGTTCTAATTGACATTAAAAGAAAAAATGGAGCTCAGCAGGTCATGTTATGCGCAGGTTAGATAACCGTTGGAACATTAGGGGGTAACAGAATGGGTTCCAAGACAAGGGAAGCACAGTCGAGGACGGCAAAAGGCTATGTGGGGCGATGAAATTAGGAAATTCGCGGGCGCTAGTTGGAATCGGTTGGCGCAGGACAGCGGTATTTGTAGATCGCACGGAGAGGCCTTCGTGCTACAGTGGACCTAAAATAGCATGATATATATATATATATATATATATATATATATATATATATATATATATATATATATATATATATATATACATAGATATCATGCTATTTTAGGTCCACTGTAGCACGAAGGCCTAAGGAAGTATAATATGGATAGAATTGAACATGCTCTCAGGAACGGAGGAAGCCTAAAAACAGTGAAGAAGAAACTGGGAATTGGCAAGAATCACATGTATGCGTCAAGAGACAAAGCCGGCAATATCATTACTAATATGGATGAGATAGTTCAAGTGGCTGAGGAGTTCTATAGAGATTTATACAGTACCAGTGGCACCCACGACGATAATGGAAGAGAAAATAGTCTAGACGAATTCGAAATCCCACAGGTAACGCCGGAAGAAGTAAGAAAGCATTGGGAGATATGCAAAGGGGGAAGACAGCTGGGGAGGATCAGGTAACAGCAGATTTGTTGAAGGATGCTGGGCAGATTGTTCTACAGAAACTGGCCACCCTGTATACGCAATGCCTCATAACGTCGAGCGTACCGGAATCTTGGAAAAACGCTAACATAATCCTAATCCATAAGAAAGGGGACGCCAAAGACTTGAAAAATTATAGACCGATAAGCTTGCTGTCTGTTGCCTACAAAGTATTTACTAAGGTAATCGCAAACAGAATCAGGAACACCTTAGACTTCTGTCAACCAAAGGACCAGGCAGGATTCCGTAAAGGCTACTCAACAATAGACCATATTCACACTATCAATCAGGTTATAGAGAAATGTGCGGAATATAACCAACCCTTATATATAGCTTTCATTGATTACGAGAAAGCATTTGATTCTGTCGAAACCTCAGCAGTCATGCAGGCATTACGGAATCAGGGTGTAGACGAGCCGTATGTAAAAATACTGAAAGATATCTATAGCGGCTCCACAGCCACCGTAGTCCTCCATAAAGAAAGCAACAAAATCCCAATAAAGAAAGGCGTCAGGCAGGGAGATACGATCTCTCCAATGCTATTCACAGCGTGTTTACAGGAGGTATTCAGAGACCTGGATTGGGAAAAAATGGGGATAAAAGTTAATGGAGAATACCTTAGTAACTTGCGATTCGCTGATGATATTGCCTTGCTTAGTAACTCAGGGGACCAACTGCAATGCATGCTCACTGACCTCGAGAGGCAAAGCAGAAGGGTTTGTCTAAAAATTAATCTGCAGAAAACTAAAGTAATGTTTAACAGTCTCGGAAGAGAACAGCAATTTACAATAGGCAGCGAGGCACTGGAAGTCGTAAGGGAATACATCTACTTAGGGCAGGTAGTGACTGCGGATCCGGATCATGAGACGGAAATAATCAGAAGAATAAGAATGGGCTGGGGTGCGTTTGGCAGGCATTCTCAGATCATGAACAGCAGGTTGCCATTATCCCTCAAGAGAAAAGTGTATAATAGCTGTGTCTTACCAGTACTCACCTACGGGGCAGAAACCTGTAGGCTTACGAAAAGGGTTCTACTCAAATTGAGGACGACGCAACGAGCTATGGAAAGAAGAGTGATAGGTGTAACGTTAAGGGCTAAGAAAAGAGCAGATTGGGTGAGGGAACAAACGCGAGTTAATGACATCTTAGTTGAAATCAAGAAAAAGAAATGGGCATGGGCAGGACATGTAATGAGGAGGGAAGATAACCGATGGTCATTAAGGGTTACAGACTGGATTCCAAGGGAAGGGAAGCGTAGCAGGGGGCGCCAGAAAGTTAGGTGGGCGGATGAGATTAAGAAGTTTGCAGGGACGGCATGGCCACAATTAGTACATGCCCGGGGTTGTTGGAGAAATATGGGAGAGGCCTTTGCCCTGCAGTGGGCGTGACCAGGCTGATGATGATGATGATGATGATGATGATATATATATATATATGTTCTTCGCGAGGAAATGCATTGGCGTTCGTTAATTTGTTAACAAAACGTCGTTTCATGCACTGAATCACTCAAGTAACTGGAACGCCAATGCAATTCTCCGCAAAGTTCGGGAATTTATATCTCGAAACGGGTGTCGTCCTGAGAATTCGCTCCAAGTGGATCCGCATCGCGAAGTCCACTGCTAGAATTTGTCAATTGAGATAGGGGTCATAGGACAATTCGTTAAAACGTTAATTACGAATTCTTGTTAGACGATTTTGCATATCAATTTCTTGTGTGTCATCCGCTTCGAGTAGACCGACTCATAAGCTAGAATTGAGCTATCCTGGCATAGGCAACATTTAGGAAATTTTGAAAGTCTTCGCTGAAAC
This sequence comes from Dermacentor albipictus, assembly GCF_038994185.2. Lineage (NCBI taxonomy): Eukaryota > Metazoa > Arthropoda > Arachnida > Ixodida > Ixodidae > Dermacentor > Dermacentor albipictus. The sequence goes on from NC_091825.1 coordinate 90,145,589, forward strand.
ACCCTGTATAGTGACCGGCTCCGGAAACGGACAAGAAACGGACAAGCTATCTCAGCGCTCTGTGATTGGAGCACGAAGATGTTGCATACTGCGCAAGAGAGGTGGAGTGCCGTGTTCTGGAATATTCTCGTTGACTCGGAGGTTAAGGTTTCCGTTGTGCTCCGCATTGTTGTGCGCGTCGCCTTGTACGCACGTCTCTCGCTGCGCAGTGAACGAATATGCACTGAACAAGGTATCATAGGTATGATTAGGTTTCAGGCTTCTTAAACTCTGCTGAAAGGTGACTCTGGGACAGAGCGACTGCAGACAATCCCAGCGAGGCAAGATCCACCTGCAGCCAACAACTTGCTCCTGTCTTTTTATGCATTGCATATTGCAATCACTCAGTTGAACCCATGGGTGCGGCCGGGCAGCCACCAACCCCATGACGTGACGTCACGACAGCTGGAGGAAAAGCTGGGCCCCAACTCGCGCGGTCGCGCGCGGCCGCAGCCACCACCTGACTCCCGCTCCTCCCGCTAGGGGCGCTGCGCCTAGCGAAGGCAATGGATATATGGAAACACAGGAAAAAACCATAACAGTAAAGGGGAAGAGAAATGCAGCCATAATGAAGCACAGAGCGCTACGGGGATACAATAGGTACGAGGTCCTCCGAGGTATGTGGAAAGGTGTAATGGTTCCAGGACTTACTTTTGGTAATGCGGTTGTTTGCTATAAATCAGGGTTACAATCAGGACTCGACGGGAACCAAAGGTCAGTGGGTCGCCTCGAATTGGGCGCTCACGGGAAGACTACAAATGAAGCTGTGCAGGGTGATATGGGTTGGACTAGTTTTGAAGTGAGGGAAGCTCGCAGTAAAATTGAGTATGAAGAACGGCTGAGGAATATGGAAGAAAGTAAATGGGCTGGGAGAGTGTTCAGGTATCTGTAAAGGAAAAACATTGATTCACAGTGGAGGAAAAGAACTAGGAAGCTTACCAGCAAGTATGCGGCCTGTAGGGTGGACAACACAACAACAAAGGTCAAGCGGAAAGTCAGAGAAGATGAATTAATCTCATGGGTGGCGGCAATGGAAAAGAAACCTGCCATGAGTAACTACTTAAGAGGAAAAAACGAAATCAGGAAAGAAACCATTTATGATAACTCAAAGGGAAGCTCATTACTTTTCGAAGCGAGATCAGGATGCCTTAGAACACGCACCTATAAAGCGAGATATAAGAAGGAAGAAGAAGCATGTGCTTGCTGTGGTAAAGCTAGGGAAACTACGGAGCATGTTTTATTAGAATGTGAAGACGTCTACCCAGCGGTCGATTTAGGCACCACTGGCCTCCTTGAAGCCCTTGGGTTCAGAGGGAGCAGTGGTAAAGCAAACATGTCCGCAATAGACATTAGTAAGAGGCGACTGGAGGATTGGTGGAAGAAAAGTAGGGAAACGACTAAAGACGGAGACGTACAAAAGCACAGTTCGCAATAAGGGATCAGAAAATTTGGGCGTGGTAGTTCATAGTGTTTTTTTTTCTTTTTTTCAGTGTTTAACCTAGGTAGAATATTAGGCAGTATAGTAGCAAGAGCTTGGTGGCGCAACCCACCGCCCCGTTCCAAAGGGGACGCTCATAACATCCATCCATCCATCCATCCATCCATCCATCCAATGCTCGGCGGATGTTAAGATGCATCCCCGAAACTCTGTATGTGCACTTCTAGCGCATCTCAACGCCAATTAGACGCATTTATTCACCTGACAGCAAATGTTTTGCAGACACAGAAGTAATGGCGTGAAGCCGTCAAATTTGTTTTGAGCCACGTTGCCACGTAACCAGAAATTATTCGAACGGAAAAAGTCGGCTGCAAATAACGCCGTAGTAAAAGACATCGAATTGATTTAAACCAACTCGGATTCCAGGTGAACACATTCGGTTCGTATTCATAAAAAAGCGGCCGCGGCATCCGCGACCCAACGTCAAGCGTTTAGTTCCTCAGCTGCTGTTGTAGAAGAGAAAGCAAAACAACATGCACGTACATAGCCCAAAGCCAAAGAGCTTCCCAGCTTGGCATTTACCTTCTTTCGCGATAAACATTTGTCTCTCGTTCTGTCCGCAATAGACAGGTCAGCAATAGACATTAGTAAGAGGCGACTGGAGGACTGGTGGAAGAAAAGTAGGGAAACGACAAAAGACGGAGACGTACAAAAGCACGATTCGCAATAGGTGATCAGAAAATTTGGGCGTGGTAGTTCATAGTGTTTTTTTGTCTTTTTTCATTGTTTAACCTAGGTAGAATATTAGGCAGTATAGTAGCAAGAGCTTGGTGGCGCAACCCACCGCCCCGTTCCAAAGGGGACGCTCATAACATCCATCCGTCCATCCACACGAAAATCGAGTGCCGCCAAGCAATACCTCGCCCTCAAAAAAAAAAAAAAAGACCGCGCAATATGCAACGCATTCTCGGCTTAACCAAGCTAAGCCTGGCCATTTTTTCCTTCGCTGTAGAAAACAGTAAAAAAGTGTCATTTGTTTCACTTTATTGCGCGTGTTGTGTCCACGCAGAGAAGCAATGGAGGTTGCCTAGGTATAAGCATAACTTCTAGAACGGTGCATGCGCGTGCAGCGCTCAAGCAGCCCTTAATGGAAGTGCAAGCTGCGGCCTAGTAGCGTGGAGAGAAGAGACATCTGGCCGCCTGGTTGGGATGAAGATTAATGGACTCAGTCTGCGGTTAGTCACGGTATTTGCTTGGTACGGTTCGTTGGTCAACGGGAACATATGCGAGCTGCCATGTCTGTCTGCTTGATTTGCAGCGGCTGCCTGCCGCTTTGAAAACAATGTAGCCTGTTGGTGAAGCGTTCGTGCTGGCGGTAACAATGACGACGACGCGTCAGAGCGCTGTTAGCTTTGGCATCAATCATCGGCGACCTCCACGCTTTTAGGCGCATTTTCTCCGTGCTCTCTTTTTTTCTCATCAGACCTTTGATCTTGCGATTGAAGACGTGGCATGCTGTGGACGGAAACACGACAGTACGAAGCACGTTTTCAATAGATAAAGAAAATCACTTGCTTGCGGACGAAAAAAGGACGTGCGTAGTGCTTCAACGTAATCGCAATGTACAGAAATACTTTTTTTGCTAGGATGATGTTTTTATTGCGCGGTTCCTGGCGGTGCTTCTTTAGTGGCAGGTTTCAACCCTCGGAAAATTGCTTACGGAAGCACATAACTAGTTTGTAATGTACTACTGTAGAAGGAGTCTTTTAGAGAGAGAAAAAATATATATAAGCGAGATCGGGTATATATAGAAGTAGGACAGATGCGTTGAATGTTGTTGTGGCCAAGAAGTATGAAAACGGGTTACGCATGGAGACGGAACAATGCAATAATTAAATAATTGAGGTGCAGTGTGCTCTGAACGTTTTTCGTGATGGTCGAAATAATATTTGTTCTCAAAACGCTGTGTTCATGGGCTTCAGTCCTGAAACATGTACCCTCGGGAGTTACAGACTAGACAATCGTTCATTCCCAGAAATAAGATTTTCTTTGCCAGTGCTATTAAATAACTGCGAGCAAAGGCTCTATATTTGCGCTAATAGAGTTCTTGAGATCTGCAAGCCTCTACACAAAGTATAAGAATGCCACCTCTTACCACTGGATAGTGTGTGCGGTTTATTTTCGTTGCACTTGTAGCTATATTTACCTCCTCTTGCTCTCCGTTTCTTCTGTAATGCGCAAGAATTCTCTGGCGAACTTCCCAGCCCTGTCATACGAAAATTGTAATGCTTAGTATCCGCACGAAAATGTGCAATTTGCCAAGACAGTTATTAGCTATGATAGTGTAAATGTAGATGACTGGTAGCTTTTAAGCGATAAAGAACAATTTAATGCAAAAAAATACAAAGGGAATACACAGGGCTCCTTAGAAAATGTATGGCGAAGCTTTAGTAGAGGTGGGCCAACTGAAATTTGGGGGTGGGTCGACTTGAAATTTGGGCTTGGGTCTGCTTGAAATTTCGAGCTGGCTGACTGAAACTTGGGTGTGGGCCAACCTCAAATTTGGACAAGGGCCAAATTAAACTTGGGGCTGGGCAAAGATGAAATCTGGCGGTGGGCGAACTTAAATTGGGGGGAGGGGATGGGCCAACTTGAAATTTGAGGTTGACCCATCCTAAATTTGGGGCTGGTACAACTCGAAATTTGGACGTGAGCCAATTGAAATTTGGGGGTGGGCCAACTGGAAATTTCGGGCTGGGCCAAGTTAACTTTGAGGCTGCGGAAACATTAAATTTTGGGGCAGGCGAACCTAAATTTGGGGGTGGACCAACTTACCTTTGTGGATAGGCTAATTTGAAAATCTAAAAAAAAAAATTATCGCTTTTTACCTGCCAAAACCACAATCTGATTATGAAGCACGCCGTAGCGGGGGACTCCGAAATAATTTGGACCCGCTGGGGCTCTTCAACGTGCACCTAAATCTAAGTACACAGCTATTTTGGTGATTTCCGCGATTCGCGTGGCCAACGCCGTAGTAGACGCCGCGGTTGTTTCCCCTCTGTATGCAGCGGTGGGCGAGGAGGACATCAAGGCACCGTAGCAGCCGCCGGAGAAAAACGTGCCTGCTCCCTCGTCTCACCACCCTGCCTAGCGGGCCACAGGAGAGGGCAGGCACCTAGCCCCGTTCCTCGCTCGCGCACGTGAGATTGAACCGCATTCACTGGCTCACGCTCACACGCTTTCACTCATACGGAACCTTACGCCGACGCCGACGCCGACGGCAGAAATCAGCCTGGAGTGTCCAATACTCCAACGGACGATGTATGTGTGCTGTGCTATGTGCTCTCTCTCCCTCTCCCCTTCCCCATCTTTAATCTCCCCCATCCCTCTCCCATGTGTAGGGTAGCAAACCGGTTAAGCTAAACTGGTTAACCTCCCTACCTTTCCTTCTCCACTTTTTCCTTCCTTCCTTCCTTCCATCTCAATAAAACGAAGTCACCGCCAAGCCAAAGAATGCTTACGCATTCATAATTTTCATGCATTCAATATTTATGATTTCTGTTGCTTTTTATCACTGTACAACATTGCCCACGCGCAGATTATCCAACCAGAAATACCACTGGTTACCTTCCTTGTCTTTTTATGCAACCTTCCCTCTGAGGAGCCCAGAAAATGACTCTGTTCAGTTTTTATCAGTGAAAACTGAAAAATAAGATTAATTTCGATTCATAAAAGCGCTCTTGATACTGTCACCGCTTTTCAACAATTAACAGCACTTCCAACAGCATACCATCGGAAAGCATTTTAAGCAGTGATGAGTATCTCTTCAACATATAAAGCCATACATCCGGGAGGAAGGATTATCAGGTTTATAAAGGTCTGGTTATGGCGCACTTTAGTGAATTCATCAACCCGAAGGAGAGGTGGCTTAGATAAAGAACATCGCAAACTTGTGAATGGTTCCGTTATCGCATAACAATGAGAAAACCTAAGAAAAGCGTCTCTCAAACAGTTCTTCAGGCGGAATATCTCGTATTCCAGAAAAAGATGTGCAGCATGAAGAGCGAGTGTTGGTGACATGAGATTAGAAAAAAGTTAGTTTTAATTGGGGTGGGTGGTTATATTCCCCAGTATACTTTACAACCTGTGTAATGGAATGTCATCAATTGTTCAATATCGCTTTCTAAAGTCAGCCTTTTGCCTCGGATGGTTTAGTAACATGACGATATTCATAGAAGTCTGTCGGGAAACATACAAATATTTCTTACCAAAAAATGGCAGCTTTTGAAGTAAAATGTCTCACCATATTCTAAATTTTTCTCTTTCACCAGAGTAAAGGAGTAAACTTGAAAACTGTTACGGAGATAATGAATGTACAATGACCCGAAAAGAGGATAGAAGTTTAGTTGCTCAGAATTTTGATGTTTAAAAGATAACGTTTATCTATGCCGCGACGAAAGTATCAATGTCTTCGAGCCATACAAATACTAATAATGAGAATAAAAATGTGTCGAAGTGGAAACATTGGTAACTATCAAGTCGTGAATATTGGCTTGTTAATCTCCTTGAAAACAAAATAGATAATTTGTGCTTTTGTTCAGTACGGATCTATGAAACCTCGACTGGGAACCCATAAGACACACTCAAAGACCCTGGAAGAAGGTATGTAACGAATAATGATAGTCACGATGTTCAGAAGCTCTAGGGAGTAACCAAGTATAAGCACATAGAACAAATACGGGTAGCTGAATTGGTTGTTAAAATTAAGAGCAAGAAGTTATTTGAGATCTATGCTTTATTGAGCTATGAAAAAAATACATGAGAAGGACCCAAAGCTCAAGACTTCGGGAGACTTTCTAAGAAGCATTAAAAAATGAAAAAACTGCATAGTAAGCAGATGAAAACGCAGTAGGAGTACACAGCATAAACCGCGTTTTGTTTTGAATAAAATGTGAGAGAAATGAATACAGCTTGAACATATATTATGAAGACATGCGAAAATTGACGAGCCTATACAAGGTGTCCCACGTAACTTGTGCCAAAATGTAAAAAAATATGCGAGTGCCACATAGCTGGAAAGAACTAAGGTAATGTTGTTTGCCATCGCTCGAAGCTAGTGTTATTTTTTATCTGATTACACAATTAGCTGTTAATTAGTCAACTTCTGAAATATTATATTCGCAGCGCAATTGTCGATCACAACATTGTGGCCTATCACGAAAAATTCCCGCTCCACCTTTCTGTAGTCAATACGTGCTACGCAAAAGTCCTTTCCAAGCGTTAAAGAAGCCCCGCAAGACACAATACAGTGCGATGAGACTAGTCGCGTGGCAGTTTTCGAGCGCGCTTTTTACGTCCTATCAAAGCGATACGCGAAGAGCCCGGGGCGTCGTCTGCTACGGTTCTTCCCCCTTCGCGGCGCGCGTTGGTATCTCGCTAGCGCACACTCGTGGTTCTGATTTATCAACACTGCATGCAGACGCGCAAAATTTGGTAGGCATCTTAGCAGACGACGTACCGGGCACTCCGCCTATCGCCGGTATTGCGCATGCGCCATGCACGTTCACGAGGAGCCACCGGTAGCGCTCCGTTGAGCGTTAACGCGGGATGCCGTGTTTCCCCAAGCAGTGGCCGCTGCCTGTACGCTATAAAGTAATTAAAGTATTAAAGTTATGGTTAACGCCAATTTTAAGGAGACAGTAGTTACAGGTCCTGCAAGCAACGAGCGTGTACGATGCGCAGAAGCAGTATTAATAATAAAAGGGATGAATAGTAATGGCGAAAAGGAAACTTGAAAGGAACAGCATAAGACATGAAGAATGGTGAGAAGCAAGTGTTTTGGTATAAGGAATCTGTGGCGACCAATTTGTGGACAAGATCCGCTAAGCGACCCGTGTCGCAGAAAGTCCGGTGTCGGCGATGACGTCGACGCCGTCGTCTGCGGCCGAGAGAATCATACCGAACCGCATATATTATATACGTCACTAAAGCTGTTCTTGTATTCCTAAAGTTGCTCACACCTCGTCTTTCCTTCTTTGCAAAGTTATTCTTCGGAATTTCAGAAATCGCAGCCCACAAACAAATGTCATGAAATGAAACACTGACAGCGCAGCCCTTTTATGTTAAATCTTCTCAGACTGGAATATTAAAAGTGCGAAACAATAACAGATCGGCCCACGCAAGAGGTCGCGTTTATACCAGAAAGCTCGCCTTCGTCCATAGATTTCTCGGCCACCGTTTCCGGGTAAACATTACGGTTGCATAAGCTACAGTTGCCGGGAAGCGTGAGATGCAGTCAGGGACGTTTGAATGATATTGCGTCCCACTCTTATAGGCGAAGCTTAAGCGTCCTCCAATTTCTTTAAAGCCTTCCTATATATATGTGACGTAAGACAGTTTTTTGAAGTCATACCAAAGCTGGTTCTGTAACGTGGGGGACATAAATTTTAACGTAAATTTTCTATGGGTTTTCCTCATTCTCAATTTCTCATTTCCCAACTCCCTAAACTGAGCTCGCCTGATCATATCGAGTGGTGAACTGGTGATCAAGGATCTGATAGAATACGGGTGTCAATGGAAGGGAGACGAAGAAGAGAGCGGTTGAATACAAAGGGAAGTGATGAGAAGAAAGTTCTAGGAAGAGGATGGAATCGGCGAGCGGCACTCAAGGATGACGGAGAAACGTTCATTGGGAAAAGCCTTCTGACAGAACCAAAGGAGGAAGATTATTTTTGCAAACTATTAGAAACGCGGACTATTCGCTCAACGAGACAGAAACAAAAGCCTCCGCAGCCTTCTGTTATGAGGGGTTGGTTGAGGGGTCGCGATTGGCTGGCACCAGATATTTTCAACAAGTCCAGCACAATACCCTCGCTGTCAATACAGGTGCGAGCATCCCATGCTGCCCCGCGCGAATTCGGATGGCACGCGACGTCCTCACTTCACTGCCTGCGAACTGTGATGCGACATTGACTCCGACCATGTTAGACATGATCCGCGGAGCTACACGTGACCTGAAGCATGCTCAAGGACGAGGACGTCCACAGTGCGTGATGCCACGAGGAGGACAAACTAGCTGCTGCAGAGCATCAATTACGGAAGTGCGAGAATCGGAAGTCGGGCAGCGAACACGTCTTGGCGACGCTTCCACTGCCGCCATATACGCCAGAAAGGGTAAGGGGAACGAATTCGTCGCACAACATCGTCTGACAACTGCCGGATGATCCTTCGGGACCTTGCGACTTGGTGTTAAGTATAAGGTTGGATGCGAGTATATCTAAACTAAAAACACTAGCCTTCCTTCCGCGTCCCCTTTTCCCACGCCACCCCCTTTGCCGGTTAAAAACGTAAAAGAGGACGATACCGTATCACATGACAAGATTGTTCTTTTTCTTAAATAAAGGCATGTCTTCTCTAACATCCATTACTTTCCATCGAACAAGTTTCCTCTGTGAGATTAGGTCGCTTGAATAGCCCACTGAAACGTTCCGCATGCCAGTGCGAAAATTTTAAGTTTTTTGTTCGATTTCAGTATAAATATTACGAATCATTTATAAATTTCACATAAATTTCGTATAATTGTCCTATTTATCGTACGAAAACCATACGGAATTATAATGTATTACATACGAAACGTATCCTTAGGTTAAAGATAAGAATGGGATACATTGATCTGATAGCCGCCTTCAAAAAAAAAAAAAACCTCCGAAAAAGACAGACTATTGAATGAGACGCAAACCAGAAAGGGGATGTCCCATTGCGTTAGAAAATACCCGAAGCCCTACACCAAACACAGATTGTAATCGCAGTCGACTGCACACATATCAAGGGCTTAATGACACGTTAACGTTGCAGACGCGAGCAGAAAATCACTGCGGAAAAAAAAGGGGAATGGTTGGCTAGAAATTCCCCGCAAGAAGGACGGACAAACGAACATAGGCAGGTAAGAGAAACCCTACCCGCTGCGTGAAGCAGAGAGGTCTTGTATTTCATGCGCAATTTCGCCAGCGATGCGAATATGTCCCCTCCTTTTCTACTTTCAGCGGCCAGAATTCCCTAAAGGAAGAAATTCTAAAACATGACTGCAACCGAATACTTAAACAAAATTGGTGCTATGCCGAGGTCTCCCAATTGAAGTAGTTTTAAGTGGGGGGCGGGTGGCAATAAGAGCAATGAGTCAAATTCGTATGAATATATGCACGCCTTCCCTTGGTGTATAGCTTCTGCGCCTAATCAGCAATCGGCATCTCTTGATAATGAAAAATATAAAAAAGTATACAAAAACTAAATATGCACGCTTCAGTTATAGAGAAAAAGAAAACGTTGTATAGAAAGAAGTAACCAAACATTAACATTAGCAAAGGTTCAAACATGCCACCGTTGTGGGAGTTGTATACTGGAGATATGAAGTTCAACAAACTCTCGGCAAGCAGCCTGCAACACAATCCGATTGTGAAGTCCCAAATCAGTGAAGTCGATGAACGAGAAAGTTTAGTAAAAAAAAAACAGCTCATTGCCCTCTACATAGCGGTTGCTGCTGCGCGCTTTACAATGCGCATGCGCCGTGGGAACGCTGTAATGGTGTTTCGGAGTAAACACACTTCATTCCGGATTTTCATTTTAGCCCTAACGTGCTTAAAAAGAAAGCTAACGCAGGGCAACATTGCGACGCATTTTAGTGGCTATTTTGAGGCACGAAGTACGAAAAGGCGGCCACCCGGAAGAAAATAAAACAAGAAGCAACGTTGAAACCCACGCTAAAAGCCGCTCTGAGGACAACAACCTCGAGCGCATCGCTCGGCCATCCCACGAGGCATCGCCCCTGCATTGTTCGGCGCTTTCCATCCCAAATCCCGTAGTTGTTCTTGGTGTATGTTATAATATTTTGACGACAAAGCACATTCGATGCCAACTCGGAGTCGCTTTTATAGTTTTGCTAAACGCTCAACTCCTGACACCGTCACGTTAGCCTTCTTGTTCTTATATGGCAACGCCGGCATTTCATTCGCCTTGGCTTTACGTTTTCAGGCTTAGTTGATGCCGGAACAGTTTTCACTGTCATTACGCTGCTCTAAAGTTGTTGCTTAGACGCTCAGTGAACCAGCGGTTCACTGAGCGTAGTACAATAGTAGTACAATCGTAGTAGTAACAGTAGTACAATCGCTAACGCCGACATTATTTGCGGCATTAGGAGTCATTCTATTGTTGTGAGCATTCTAGTGCTGCGATTCCAACACGTTGCTCTTTCAAGAAAGAAAAAAAAACACTGCTCAGGAAAATGAAAATTTATGAATAAGGCTTCATGATATGAAGTGGTGCCACATGTGTGCCGCACTTTCATAGAGCAAGTTAATACAAACCAGATAGCAAATCATAAACTTTATGCCTGCAGAGTTCCCGACAGCTTATGTATTCTGCGGTTCGCTCGTCGGAATGAATGCGTGGCTGGCTTGGATAATGGCATAATATTAATAAATATCCCAATACAATGGCCTCTGTAAATGATTATGTGTAAAAACGCGACAAATTTTCGGAATGGGAACATGTCTCTCTCAAATGAACTAAATGCTACCGAGCACGTTCTGTTCACTTTGCTGTATAACATGGAATGTCATGGATTGGAGGTTGCAAAAGAAAAGGCTGCTTGCGACGCATTCTCAGAACGAGGAGCGAAGACGGTGGAATTGCTGGGCGCAAAGTGCGTAATAAAACATGTCGAACGGCGTTTCTTCAATATAAGCTGATCACTGTGCGATTCTAAATGTATTAGCGCTGTAAATGGCAATCTTTCACTCGTTATTTCGTAGAAGAATGAATGTTCGTCGGCAGAATTTTCCTGACAACGCCGAAAAGAAGCAAAGTCGTTTCCACACCGTCGAACAGTCGTGCACCTTCTTTGAAAAGTTTCCGATGCAGACGGTACGAAATCGGTGATCTGCGTATATTTTCTTGCCTTCGCTCCTCAGCCTTATGTATGTTGTTGCCAAGCTCCCATTGAATGAAACGGCGGCATATTTCACTGCGCAGAATGAGTCGTACGCAGACAACGCGTTTGCTTGAAAGGGCTAATCGCAATATAAGGGCACTCGTTGCTAATCCTGCCACATGGTGAAAAATGGCGGAAGAAGCTATATGCGTCAAAATATTGCAAGTTCACAATACGCAGGAGAAAGGCTTAAAGTTAGACCTTCGCAATACCGAGAACGATGGACCAGCAGTCCTTGAGGGAAATATGACTCTCAAATGTATTTTCAAGGCACGAGAATTACGCGTTATTGACACAAGTTATGCGCAACTCTGCATTACGCTTGTTTTTTTTGTGTGTGTGTAGATTTCCAATTGCACGTCAAGCTCTGAGCTTGTTTTGCAGAGTGCACGTAGCGTGTTTTTTAAATTCTTAGTGGCTGTGAGAGCTCATGATAATTTTCTTTTTTTTATGTTTATATTCCTCTTTCCTGTGCTCTTTCTTGGGCTTGAAGCTACGATTCTGGGATAGCCGGGCACTTAAGTAGCCAGTGTTTCTATACGGTCGCAGTTAGTAAACAGCAAGAAACGATAGACTCCCCTCTCGTTGTTGGTGCCAATAGAAATTCGATGTCTTTGTGCTGACATGCGTCACAGGTGTCATGATAATGGTGTGGAAAGAGCTGATGGAGCGGCTCTTTAGAGCAAGTGTTCATTAGGAAAAAGAAAATGTCAATCAAGAAAAAGTGTCTCACTTCTGTGTTCATAAGTACATTCGATTTCAGCTTAGCCAACCGTGTACAGTTTAGGCAGGTATTTCTATAACGCAAGTTTAGTTTTCATGAGAGCAGAAGCGTCGCTTCATTGTAACCGCAGTTAAGTGCTCAAAATTGCGGTTGTTTTGTCTGTGTGTCCATTCTGTTATAATACGCTAACGTTTCTCGGCGTTACGCCGCCTTCTCATCCCGAGTGTCTTCATCGAAACAGACCGAATAAAATTTCAGCCGCCACCAACTAGAACTCATGTCACTGCAGCGATGAGCAATTCAGAGTTGGACGCTCTACAACCACTACGCTATCGCTGAACAAAAGCGGTTGATGATTGTTGCAGAGTCTACAGAGTCCTTAAGAGCGCTGGCATTTGACATGAATGGGATTGAATTCTCAGTTTTTATGCGCCAAAACGACGATTCGATTGTCAGGCACGCCGTCGTGGGGTACTCCGTATTAATTCTCACCACCACGGAATCTTTAACTTGCCCGCACTGGACGAGATACAAGCGTTTTTTGCGTTTCACCTCCATCGAAATGAGACCTTGCTCTTAGCAGTTCAACACCATAGCCGCTGAGCTACCGTGGCGGGTGCATCTGACGTGCATTTCAGAAACAACGGGCGATTCTGTAGCATGCGAGAAGGAAATTATGTGCATCGCACAGAAATTGCTTTCATCGCTCCATGGTGACAGTGAAGCTCGCGATTAGGAGACCCGCCTGATGACGACAAAACAACGTCGATGATGTCAATGATGGGCGCAACGGAATGGACGGGCATACAGGGCGAAGTCAGTTTCGAACAGTTAACTGCCGCTGTAATAACATGTGTTTGATTGGCCTGCCAAGCTTAATAACATGTGTATAGTAGATGTCGCTCCAATTGAAATAATTTTGTGGCTTTTACGAGCGAAACAGCACGATCTGACGCTGAGGCACGCCGTAGAGGGGCGGGGGGGGGGAGCATTCAGAGTTATTTTAATCATCTAGACTTCCTTAACACGTCTCTACATACAAGTACAGGAGTGGTTTCCGAATGCTCATTGCTGGGCTACCTTTTACTAATTTCCTGCCCATTATTTCGCCTTGTAAACGCAATTAGCAGTCCTAGGATGCCTCACGCAGTTTCTGATATCAGTTATCTATCAACGTCTCTGACCACTTTCCCATCAACTTGGGTTCGAGGGTAGGCCATTGTCAATTGGTTGGGACAAGGGGCTGCTGTGTTCATGGAATGGAGTTTGAAACCACCCTGTCGGACAAACCCGGGTCCTGACTATGCGGTATTGAGTATGTGCCGATCCTCTTTGACGCCAAACCGAGTCACTGGGTATGTGCAACGTGGGCACGTGCCGCTTTTGCAATGACAAGCAAAATATTTATTATTTATGCGGTGCTGGGTAGAATCGAATCGGTGTCCTATATATATACACACAATGTTGCCTGAATACCCATTAACGCACGCGCCATCAGCGCAATTTTGCGGCAGCGCTACTACATGGCGCTAAGCGTCCAGTGGCAAGCCCGAGAGAGGAACCCAGATGCATACACGGCTCATAGATGACACGTTTCGGCGATGGCAGTACGCTGTGTCACTACATTGCTTCAATGCTAATCGCATTAACTTCGACATCTATCGTGAGGTGGGTACCGTTGGATCTTTTTTTTTGTGTGTGTATAGCGTGCTTCAACTACCTATGCAAAACGGTCAAATTTCTATTTGAGTGCTCTCGAGCTTCAATCCGACTTCATTGTGTTGGAAGGAGACGCATTTGCCGGGAACGAACTTACGAGGAAAATTAAGCCATCTAGAGAAAACGTTCTTGAAGCGTAATTTAGCAAATAAGAAACAAGCACTGAAAACAGACATCCACATTAGACGGCCGCACGTGATTTCCATTTCTTTGGCTTCCGTTTCTTCATCTTATTATGCAAAGACCGTGAAAACAAATATTCCCGAATGGCCGGACGGCAATTTCCTTCATCGATACGAATGAACCTTCTGTGTCCACTTCCTGTTCCTTTTCGCATTCGCATTTCAAGAACCCATTTGGTAAGCTTCTTGATGTGACAAAGTACTCGTATGTTAGAAGGAATGAAATAAACCCCGCGACATCGTCAGTATCGTAGACTTGAGAGAGACGACGACGAAGTGTCTACCTAGCGGATGATTGAGTAATTTTTTTAATTTTTTTCAGCCTTATTTTGTTTTTTTGCTTACTAAAAACAAAGATATTAACTTTATATTTAAATATAACATGCCCTGAAAATTTCAGTTATTGACTAGTATTTTTATTATCTCATTCTTAGTTTACGAAATTCCCTATAGGAAGCGTAAACTTTTATTTTCAAATGAACAAGATTTGCGTCCGGCGTCTTTTAGTGGGTCTGGGCACCCGCCGCGGACGCGGTTCCGAGACATTGTCTCGAAAATTCCGTATAAGAATTTTGTATTTTTACCTACTGCCGCCTGATTCATAGCAGATCTCCCGTAGTGAATTGAGCCATACTCATAGGCACCAAACCAAATCTTGTATTTTTTGTCGAATTGTATGTTTACCTCTCGGGCGTCGCTTCATTTCTGTCGGCGGTGGCCGTGGACCACCTCTGACGTCTGCCTGGTTCGGCGACGTCAGCGGCGTACGTGTTCAGAAAGCGGACCGGCTCTCACAGCGACTCTGACAGGGAGGACACCCGTATCTACTCACTGAGCTGCGAGGAGCCTTCCGATGGCCACTTGGAACTTGTTGTGAGCTGCAAGGGGAAGAGAGCAAACACCAGAACTTCCTCGTCCTCGAGCACACTGAATGAAATAACTCGACGGAGACCTGTGACCCGCATCACCCTTTTCGTTTCTGCTGTGCCCAAGCGCCACATGAAGTTCCTCAACAGGCAATCTGTTTCGGTGCTGCTGGTGACATTGGTGCCGAATTAAATTACCCACATCAGATTGCCAGAGATAAAACGGGGAATGCGGGAGATGGAAATTAAAGACGATGAGCAAAACGTGAGCAAGGTGAATGCAAGAGCCAACGTTTCGACAAGTGGACTTGTCTTCTTCAAGCGCCTTGAAGAAGACAAGTACACTTGTCGAAACGTGGGCTCCTGCATTCACCTTGTTCACGTTTTGCTCACAACATCAGAGGGACCACACGTAAAAACGCCCTCGAGACTGTTGTCGCACATGCTTCCGCGCTGAATACTTTGCGTAATATCAGCGACCTGGATGGAGCGAAGGTCTATTCCGATAGCCTATGTACTCTGGAGTCGTAACCGGTCTCATCTACAATGAAGATGCCACCATTCCCAACTCCGACTTAGAAGGTCTTGCTAAGCCAGACAGTGAAGCTGCCGCCATCGCGAGTGCTACCAGCCTGGACAACTCACATTGTTTGAAGGTAGCAAATTTCAACATCCTCTGCGACCTCTCATACGGAAGCCACTACAATGTCACAACTGCATGAAGCTGGGCCATGTGAGAAGCATAAGCGAGAATACAACAGTGTGTCCTCACTGCGCTGAAAGCCATTTCGCGAATGAATGCTAAAACCGTCAGAAAGCAGTGCATCAAGAAAGTCAGTGTCCTTACAGGGCATGTCCCATGCCCTACTTCCCAACCTACTTTGCAGCCCAGACCGGTCACGGCTCATAGGAACCCGAATACTGAAAGCAAAATAAGGCTGCGGCTGATGCAGCTTGGCCTAGCTGGTCAAAACCACAACCACTTGCAAATTCGCATTACCCATCAGCAACCTTCAATGCTGAACCTCCCTCCACTAAACCCCCAAGAAGAGAATAAACAAGTGATCGTAATGCTTCAGTCACTAATGAACGCCATTCGTGTGCTTTTTGGCAAGCTAAAAACATCATGAGCTCAGAATTCACTATAAGTATTGCATGATTTAATTCCAGTACTTGGGACCCTTGAGTAGACACCGTGGCTCTTCCATTACACACGTTTTGTACTCGGCCAGACATGCTTCGATATTACAGAGGAACACCGGTGGCTTGCCGTCCCGCATCCCATCCTTCCGTCGATATATTTTCACATATCGGACTGCTATATTCTTTCATAGCGGACTAAACGTACTAACTGCCCTAAAGCTATCAAGCTACGAATCATTTTTTTTCTTCGACTTAAGTGGAACGCATCTAGGTAGTCGTTTACATCCGCAAGGATTTTATACATGCTCGCCCGGAAAAACAACGACATAATAAAAATAATTATGTCTGCCTACGTGTAAGAAAGAACGAACTGTCATTCAAACTCGTTGGCGTCTACAGATACCCGTCAGGACAATTTGAACGCGATAGACTGCGAGACACATTGTTACGGACCAGTCGTCCTTAGATTATAACGGGGGACTTCAACGTGCATCTCTTACTCTGGAATAGCTCGAGAATCAATTCGAGGGAAATGAATCTGGTGTCATTTGCCTCTGATCATAGCCTTACTTGTCATGAATGATGGCTGTACTATGTGCCTGCGAGGCCTCAAGTACACCAGTTCACTGGATTTCACTCTGGTATCACGATGCTTCAGGGCACAAGTTCAGTGGTATTCAGACATGGAAACGCATGGAAGTGACCATATTTCCACTTGCGTGAGACGTGAGGAACGGAGGGTTAAACAGTTGCTCCCCGTCGATAGTACAAAGAATCGAATGGTATAAATTTAAGCTGCACAGGAAAATGCGTTCGAAGGACCTTGACCGAATTTCGGAAGATACTATCACATAGCCAATGAGAAAAGCTATTTGACTCCTAGTGTTGGGGGCGAACCCTCTTCCCATTTCGACATATAACTAGAGTAGATACGTGCCGTTGGACGATGAGCTGATAAGAGACACAGGCCCACGAAGGCATTTTGTGACCCTAAAAGGGCAAGGAGAACAGATGGAAAACCAGCGCCGTTTGGACAAATTGCTGGGCCAAGGTTGGAAGCGATTTTTTGAATCACTGGAGAGTCGTACACCACTGTCACACATCTGGAGGACTGTTCGTGGCTTGCGCTCGTCTCCGCAACATCGACATCCTTTCATACATTCAGTCCTGCATCTCTACCGGAAGCAACTTTAGGCGACAAATTATTTTTGTGTGCAGATTGCTGGCATATGTGTCATGCAGAACGCCGAAGATTGATCTGCATTTTCTGACTCACGTCCCAGAAATGAAAATTCCTTTTACTATGGAAGAGCTTCACGTTCCCTTCAGAGCTTGTCGAAGTTCACCTTCACCAGGGCCCGACGGTATCACCTATGCTGATATAGCCCACCGTGGACAAGAGGCCAGGCAAGAGCTGCTGAATTACTACAACCACTCATGACATTGCGGCATTGTTCCCCAGCAGTGGAAGATAAGTCGGCTTGTACGGCTACCAAAACCAGGAAATTCGCCATTTCACCTGGCGTCATATCACGGTATTGCCTCTGCAAGCTGTGTAAGGAAAGTACCAAGCAGGTTGATCCTTACATGACAAGAATGGCATCTTGAACGCCGTAGTGTACATCCTGAACACTGATCGGCTTTTGGCGACGCAGATCATCAATATACAATGTTACTAACCTCACAGGGTTCTACAAACCGACGCAGGCAGTGTTACGTTCCATCGAATCGACCGGTGCCAGTGATCGATTGTAGGCGGCATGTGATGGACACACACGCGTTCACATAGATAATACATTACTCCGACCCTCTCCTTTCTTCTCATCTCCTAAGCCCCTTACCCCCGCGTAGGGGAGGAAAGCAAACGTGCGTCTGTACGACCTCCCTACGTTCTCTTCCTTCTTTTCCTCTTTCTCCTCTTCCCAAGACTTGAACTGTTAAATGATTTGTGTGAGAAATAAACATCTCGTTATTTTACTTTGATTACCAGCATTCGGCATATATCTAAATTCATTTCTGAATTCTCAGTTGCCTTTCTTAATTGTAATGCCACTCCCTTCTTTTAAGCTTCGGGGACTAAGGTTATGTAAATAAATAAATAAATAAATAAATAAATAAATAAATAAATAAATAAATAAATAAATAAATATGCCATATAACGCGATTCCTCATATAAGGACATCGCGCTTGCAACAATCCTAGAATTAAATCTTATGAATTAGTCTTTTTCGTGAAGCACAAATTAGCTGTGTATATCAGCAAAGGCGTTTAGTCCATAAACTTTGTTTGATTATTTGGTGTACCAGATGTGGATAACATTTATGTACTAGCTGAATACACGCATTTCAAGTATGAGGGAAATCATGATGGCAGTAAATTTCGCACTCGACAGGGTAAAATTATTGCGGCATTTTCCATTAAGTGTGCACAGAAATTATATGGGTCGATAAATTGCGTAAGTCTTGCGCCAATCGCGATTAAGTGTGGGTAACTCGCCCTATAGTTTTTTTTTTGTAGCAAAGCCGCACAATGCAACGAGTGGAAGACACTGGTGTGTTGCCCTATTCGCATTTCTTTGTGTATTTCCCTGTACGATTGTTTTTCATCTTAACAGGAGTGGTATGGCGACGAAATTTAGGTTTCATATGCATAAGCACATAGATGTGCAAGAAGGGCTGCTTTCAGCAGTCAAGGTGTCAGTGCGTTGGCGGACATCGGTGTGAACGGCGGCATTTCTAAATGAGGCAACTGTTCCTGAAATTTTGGCGAAATCGGTTGGGGAACATGAAACTGTGTGCAATACAGCAGTTAGTTATATACCATACAGCGCTAGGCAACAAAGGTAAAAAAAGAATGTAAGGACTAATTGCTTTCTTTTCAGTCAATTCTCTTTCCACATTTAGTATGTTTGTTTACCTTTAAGAGCATTGATGAACATACCAGCCAAACTGCTACTTGTTTTTCTCAATCTGGCTTTCAAAAAGAACGATTCTTCACTTAACGTCGGATCAAACCAGTCTATTTCGTCCTGCGACAAATTATGTTAGACTAGACATATAAGTCGAAGTTACAAATTAAAATGAAATGAACTTCGAACTTAATAAAGAGAAACTTAAGGTGGTGGGATTATCCTGCGAGCACTTTCTGTCGAGTTCATATACTCTCGCAAAGTTGTCCAATCTCCGTTCAGTGTACTGTCGGTCATGTTGCGTCTTCTAAACAACTGATTCACTGGCTCAACGAAACTGCACAGGTTAATTTTCGATGGCGAGCACTAAGAAATGAAAGCTATATTTACGCCACTGAGGATCGAAAACGGCAGGTTGGGCATGCCGTCCTATACACGGTGGTCGCGCCTTCAACAATGTGATCCTCTTTGGCAACGCTCTGCTCGCTGTAATGCAGCGGAACCACAATGAGGATGAATAGGGTCCAACTTACTCTCACACCGAAGTTCATGGTTCGTTCTCTGGCCACCACTGGAATGGAACTGGCAAAAAAAAAACGGTACAAGAGTAGCTGCTTCGGCTGCTTAATGAAGCAGTCTTTCGTCAGGAAAAAGCCTTACTTAGCGCACAATTCATGCGGAAGGATAGAATACGACGAGTCCAGTTGTCGCCTTATTTCCTTCCGTATGAATTGTGCGCTAAATGAGGTGCTTCCTCGACGGTAGAATGAAAAAAAAAAGACCCGTGAACCTATCTATACGCTGTGACTGAAGTGGATATATATAGCACAGTAGAAGCTACTCTGAGCTTCACGAAACTGCCCTCGTAACGGCCAGCTATAGCAGAAAACTGTACGACAATATAAAAAAATAATCATAGCGACAACCATCAGACACACGAAAGTGAAGTTGTAGCGATGACCACGACTCAATCGAAACAATGCCGTCATCATGCTGATAGGCCATCCAAAATCACTGCCGTCCCAATCTTGCTCCCAGAAATCGCGCCATAATATTGTTATAGTATACTATTATTATGTTATTATAGTATTACACTATTATAGCGCAGTAACCCCCCGTATTACAATATGAACTTCCACCATCTAGCCCAACTTGCCGCTCTACCCCCTATACCTCCCTTGGGACGCTCGGCCACATGCCGATACTCGCCGATACACGGCGGCAGCGCGGCTTCCACCACTGACAGATGCCGGATGTCTAACTGGGAATAACTCACAAACAAAACAGTCCCTTCATGACGTACTGGTGAGGCCAGAAATTAGAGGGAGAGGGAGCGTGGTCGTGAGGAAGACGGTTTCCGCGGAAGTCCTCCTTTCCCACTTCACACGCAAGCGGGATGTGTTCGTGCTCTCTTGCAAGCCCCATGTAGGCCCGCTGGCCATGGGGCGGCATTGGCCAAATCGCGCAGCAGGGCCCGCTTAAGTGTGCCGTGTTTATGAAGCGCTTTTTTTCTGCGACGTTTACCTTGCAAGCTACCATCCATCGTTCAAAGCACCGAGACATCGCTCGTACATGCACAGCAGCGCCAAGCAATTACGATGAGAAATATTTGTATAGCAAAGCACCGTTAAAACCTTACATCTCATCGTTTCGTTAAAATTGCCGGTTTGAAATTCCAAACGTGTTGTTAAGTTTAGGGCTACAGTTCAACTAGTCCGTGGATATAGAGGGGGTTTGCATAAAGAAACATAACTTCCTGGCACCACCGTTCGTTAATTTTGCTTGTATGTCGGGAAGTGGCTCAACTAAAGCTGGCCGATTTATCAGCCAGTCAAAATACATCAAAAGCTGGACGTTTTTGTTCCTATTCACACATTTCGCACTGGAAAATGACTGACCTCCACGCAGTGCGAAATTGTCAATCTGCAGAATAATTAAGAGAAAATAGACAGTTTAAACCTTCTTCTGCACGATCAGGGGTTCATCAAAATGCAAGAAGGATTAACGTGCGTGCATCGTTTCGTCATCATTGCTCTTGAAATTTCATAACTACCATGGCTTTGCGTGTCTCTTCTTTAACTTCAGCCGTGTCTGTTTATGTCGACAAAGCAAAGAGTGAACAAAAGGTGTAGCCTGATAAGTACGCATTCAAGCCCTTCATTACAAGAATTTCAATGGCAGCAGATGGGCTTCCGTCATGACGAATGAGTCGAGCAACACTGTTCTTATGTCAGTCCACTCAGGCTTGCACAGAACTGGTTTACTCATTCAAAATGAATACCTACTAAGAAAATAGTGAAATATTTGTGCTTACCCGTTGTTGTTAGGAGACCTGAAAAACTTCGCAGAACTGGAACTTCCGCAGTCAGAACAGCACAGAGCCGCACAAGACATGTGATGCCTCGATTTAGCCACCTTTGTCTAATGCTTCGTAGAGCTGGTTTTCCGCGTCCTCCGTTCCTTGCACGCCTGATCACGCTTCTATGTCTTATCTTTCCCATCTTCATGCTTGGCGCGACAAGCGTAGCTGATGACCGAGCGCGATCCGGCTGGTTATATCGCTGACCGAGTGGCAAGTGTGAGCGGAAGGAAGCTGGACGGGCACACGTAGTCAACCACTTCCTGTACTTCGCCCGATTTAGAATTCGCAGAAAGACAACAGAATGTAGCTATACATGAAGAAGGGTTGTTTGCCGGTCATTCAAATTTCTTTATTTCTAAATACGTTGTGAATGACAAGGCATGCGAACATCCACATCTACTTTGTTCGACGAAATCATAGGGCGTTCGGCGCGCTTGTTCCTTGAAACCGAAATTAGCACTCGCCTTCTAGGGGTTGCTCATAGCATCGACTATAAGACTGTACTGTACAATACAATGGAAACAACAGTCATAGCCTAAATTAATAATTAGTATGCCGTTTAGTGAATGCTTCGCTTCTACAATGATACCTACATGTGCGTTGGACCTGCATACTTTCTTGTTTTTTTCACTTACGAAGTACATTATTAACCGTTTTTTCGACACACTATCATCCTTCTGAGTATATAATGAGTCGGTGTTTGCGTTCAATGTGCAGCAGTCCTCGCCTCTTGCTAACAATGCGCAGCAGTACTCGCCCAACAGTATCAGTACGTGTCATTTTCAGCATACTCTGATGCGTGGGCCTTTCCTACGATGTTGTCGCCGCTGAGTGATTTTTAACCCAGCACGCTGCCACAGAGATCGTCAGCAAACACATCTCATTGGGACGACTTGGAATCTGAGTGTTGTATTTCGTCAGAAAAACTACAAGCACATGTCGGTTTGACACGGGCATACCTTTTTTTAACTGTAGCACGAATACATTCCGCGTGAAGGCAAGATGCCAGTCTGAAAACAGCATTAAGCTGCAGTAGCATGCATGATGACTCATCAATCACAAAATAGTAGAATCTCCCCTATATATTTGTTTCTTGAATTGATGAGTCGGCGTTCATGCTACGTGGATGGCTTATTTGAAGGCTTGCTTGTCTCCAATGACACTTTTCATATATATATATATATATATATATATATAGCGGGACATTACCGAGGGTAGTCGGAAAGAAAAGTGTTGTAGTCATAATACAGCAAAAAGTAAATTTTACGAAAGATAGCACAAAAGCAGAAGTTTACGCGAAAAGCAAGAACACAACAGGTAACCAGGCAGATTATTTAACTAGATAGTTTTTCGTGGTGGTTTTAAACAAACAAGTGTCAGAAATATTGGCAACAGAGGGGGGCAAGTAGTTCCAATCGCAGGCTGTCTTCGGTATAAATGAGTAGAAATATGCATTCGTCCGGCAGTATATGCAATGTGTACCTTATGGCGATGATATGTGCGAGGTGATATGAATGATGGCTCAGAAAGAATGTCACTTTTTAGTTGGTGATTATGGCAATAAACTTCATGAAAAAGTAGCAGTCGGGACAGTTTTCGACGAAGGGGAAGACTTGGAAGGTTCGAAGTACTTTTCATTGTAGTTACGCCAACAGTGCGAGTGAAATTAGACAATATAAAACGGGCACTGGGATTCTGTACCGATCCTAATTTATTAGTAAGGCTTTCGAGGCCCGGCTTCCATAGCGAGGCTGCGTATTCTAATCTAGATAGCATTAGGGTTTTGTAAAGTAGTAGGTTTAACGAAGATGGAACCATAGAAAAGTTACGGCGCAAGTAACCTTGCATGCGGTTAGCATTGTTAACCGTATGATCGACGTGAAGTTGAAATGAAAGATTATCAGTTATATGAACCCCTAAATATTTATGCGTCGTTAGTTGTTCAAGAGCCTCAAATATGGTACACACTATGATTCACGTTAGCAGACCTGTGTGAAATGTGCATAAATTTACATTTGTTAGAATTCAGTTTCATCAGCCAAGTGTTAGACCAACTATATACATTATCTAAGTCACATTGTAGTATGGACGGGTCTGAAACGGAAGAGATTACTCGATAAATAAAAGTCATCTACAAAAAATCTGATTGTGGAGTTAATAGTGTCTGGTAGACGATTAATATATATTAGGAACAATAACGGCCCCAGTACCGAACCTTGAGGCACACCTGAGGTAACAGAACATGGTGAAAGAAAATTATGGGGTTGTACGTGCCAAAACCACTTTTTGATTATGAGGCACGCTGTAGTGAAGGAATCCGGAAATTTCATCCACCTGGGGTTCGTTAACGTGCACCTAAATCTAAGTACACGGGTGCTTTCGCTATTCGCCCCCATCGAAATGCGGCCGCCATGGCCGGGATTCGATCCCGCAACCTCGTGCTCAGCAGCCCAACACCATAGCCACTGAGCAACCACAGCGGGTAGCAGAACATCGTGAAGAATCAGTGCTATTAGCAGTGACGAATTGAGGTCTGTTACGCAAAAAAAAACTCTCGATCAATGAAAGAATATTAGGGTAAATGCTCAGTTTGCTGAGCTTTAAACAAAGTAGTTGGTGGTTAACAAGCTCAAATGCTTTCCGGAAATGTAAGAATGTGCATTCAATGAATAATCCCTTGTGTAATGCGTCAAATAAGTCATGGGTGAAGGAGATGAGCTGCCAGTCACCTGAAAATGATTTGCGGAAATCATGCTGCTCAGGGAAAAAAAACCGGCTGATATTCAAAATAATTTCCCAAATTACGATAATGATGTGTTCAAATATTTTACGTGGGATGCTTGTTAACGATAACGGTCTGTAGTTGACGGTGCAATGAGTAGCTCCAGATATCAATTACTGGCACAACCGTGCGCACCTTCCAGTCCATAGAGTTTCTAAAAATACCCTAGAGGGAAATGTGGCGCTAGTGTCTACGGGGGTTCTCATGAGCGTCGCCTCAACCTACATGGGAATGATGGGAAGTACAGGCTTCGGATTGACTTCGGTCTTTAGACTAGTGGCGTTTGCTTCTGGCGCAGTAAACAACGCTATACTCAAATATTATCACGTAAAATCTAATTTTATTTTTGCAGTATGTTATATTATGCACAACACGCTACATAAACTTTGCATGACTTTGAGATGGAAGCATGGTTTACTGTGGTTTGTCAGCAGGACACACCAGGGTATGCATACTTGTGCGATTCTGTTCCCAATTTAACGCCAAAGAATAATTATTTAGTCATTTTGGAAACAGCAAAACAACCGTGCATGTACTTATATAAAAATACTCATCAAGTATTTCTGGAAATAAAAATGTTGTATTGTGACAAAGCGTTGCGCCCTTGAGAGGAATGCTACAAGTGTCGTCTGCTACGACGCCTGCTCGCTGCAAACGCGAGACTTTTCTCGCAGACGACAGGCACTTGCGAACTCTCTTGCTCTTTCGAAAAGGTTGCGTCGGCTGTCACGATTGCTGAACGTCTTCAAGTACTTTTAAGCACATCTGCTGCAGTGCTAGCTAGGACGCTAGTGGCCTCCTACGAGTATGCTTCATCATATTTTATATTGGCGTACCGCTTCCGAAGCGTTACAGCGTGGCTTTGCGGGTACCCATTGTGCGACACTAGACTACAGCTCGGAAGCAGCTATCTTTCCTACCACAAGTAAGTTTGTGTTCTCAAAGTCCTAAAACACGCATGTCAATGAGCACATAAACGAGCACATAATGAAGCCCTCAATAAAATTTGATTTTCAAGCCACTAGAAGTACAACTGTATATGTCTTGTATCAGTAGTGCCTTCTTTGTCCTATTCTGAAGTTTCATAAAGAACGTAACGCTACAGTGTCAACCTAACACACTTAACCAACCAAGGTCCAAACGCTCAAAACATGTTCTTTCAACGTTTATGATGCCGCCGCTTTCTCGTCACGGCTTCGACGCCACACCGCGACACAAGCATCGTCCCAGTCGCTGTCCCAGCGCGCTATCGCCACTCCGAGCAACATAACAAAGGCAGAGAGCTTTGCGTTGCACTGTCCCACTGCAGGTTATAGCAATTGCGCTTGGAGCGAAACCAAAACTGCCAAAAAAATACTTGTAGACTAGTTCGCCAGTCAATAGAATGCCAATCCGAAGCCTGTACTTCCCATCATTCCCATGATGGTTGAACGATCGCAGCGCCAGATTTGCCTCTAGGTATACTAATATGAAACTCTATGTTCCAGTCTCTGCGCAACTGTTCCGAGTGCATCGACTGTGCAGACAGATCTCACAACGGAAGAACAAACACTTTCTTTTAATTTGGAATTGATGTCGTCAATTCCTGAAAACGAGGAAACCTATAGATTACTAATTAAACTTTGTGCACCGAGACTGTTAAATACAATTGGGCCCATTAAAGGTTTCTGCACCGGGCGAAAACAGGGGATGGGAACAGATAATTGCTGCAGAAAAGCTTAAGAAAAGGCATCAATAAGCATTTGAGGACGCCGTGATGAAGGAATGGGCGCGCCGCTGCGGTCGTTAAGAGCTAATCTTTTAAGCTTGGGACCAGCAGTGATGTTCGAAAAATTTTTGGAGTTGTTAATCAACAATCACGGAAGTGTGCTGCGGTAAAATACATGCTTGACGTCTTTCAAGGCTTTCTTATATCCTGAATCGATGGCTTCAAATGCATCCCAGCGATAAGGCCAACCCCTTGTTTTGGCTCTACGAAAAATTCGTTTCTCATTATTTAAAAGACGTTTTAATGCCGCAGTGAACCACGGAGAACGATGCTTGCCTGATATGACGCGTAAAGGTGTGCATCTATGCACAAGATGATGAAATTTTTCTTTAAAAATCCACCAATTCGTTTCCACAGTACGGTTAGCAAAGTTTAGCATGTGCTCAGCTAAAAAAACTCCCTAGTTCTGCATTTATCGAGGAAGAATCTGCTTTCGAGTAATCTCTGATATATTTGGGATCAGCTGGCATACGTCTATTAGTAGTTTTAAGCTCGAACTAGACGAAGGAGTGGTCGCTGAGGCCCGGCAGAAATGTCATTGAATTAACTAGATCGGGAGACCTAGTTAGAACAAGATCCAGGGTATTAGCGCAAGTAGCGCCTGGGTAATTAGCTGAGAGAAGCTGAAGTATGCGCCCAGATTTATGAAGAAAATCGTGGCAGATGACGAATCCAGAGTGGAGGGTAATGCAGCAGACCAACTTTTATTTGGCAGGTTGAAGTCACCAACTAACAACAATGGCGACGAAGGAAATGTTACCGAAATTCGGTTTAGTACGCCATGAAGATGGTTACACAAGGACGATCGGGCATTCGGAGGATATATATATATATATATATATATATATATATATATATATATATATATATATATATATATATATATATATATATATATATATATATATATATTTATATATATATATATATATATATATTCCTTGACTGGGCATGGCAGCATCGACAGAATGCGGAGCACTAATCCGTTTGTCTTCCTTGTGCAGCTGTGTGGCCTTCTTGGGTGTTTCAACGTTGGCTGTCCGGACATCAGCGTGCTGAACCTCTCTGCGCATGTCCATCCTTCAACGCATCAAGACATCGATCAAGAAATACGCCCACCAGCATTGGAATCTTGGCATCCGTATCATCATTCTTCGGCAACACGTTCTGATTGCCAGGAACCTGGACTGCAGGGGGCATCACAGTGCACTCAAGCTATAAATGGGATTCATGCTCGTTTTGCAACCACTGGGCATGGCAGCATCGACAGAATGCGGAGCACTAATCCGTTTGTCTTCCTTGTGCAGGTGAGCAAAAAGTATGGAAAATGTTTTCGTTCTAATGACCTATTCCTGTTGGTGCTGCCGTGCCCTCGGCTTTGTTGCTTGCTACAGGTTTTCACATTGTGTCTGAGGAAATTGTTATTGTTAGCCGGAGACATTGAATCGAACCCAGGCCCTGACATGACCCGAATTTTACAACAACTTAATGATATTGCAGTCGACATAAAAGATATGAAAGAGAACAGATTACTGAACATAGAGAACAAATTAGATGCCCTGTCCAGGCTTGAGAGCCGAGTAACGTCCTGCCAAGAACAGGTTAGTTGTATGAGTACAACGATTGAAAGGCTTGAAGCAAGGCTTGAGCATCTTGAAAATTATAGTAGGAGGTCAAATCTGATCATATATGGCATCCCAGAAACTGAAGAGGAAACAAATGAATCGCTTGAAGAAACCGTAAACAAAGATATTTTTCATGATATTTTAGGACTCGACCCTATCCCTATTGAGCGGATACATAGGTTAGGTAAACCGGCAATTGACAAAACACGTCCTGTAATCCTAAAGCTTTTAGACAGTAGGCATAAAACTGTGATACTCAAGAACGGAAAGAAACTAAAGGGAAAAGATTATTCAATTGGCGAAGACTTTTCAAAGAACGTTCGTGAACTAAGAAAGAAACTATGGGATAGCGCGAAGCCGAACCGAGATAAAAAAGAAAGGGTTTCCTTGGTGTTTGATAAGTTATATATCAATAATATTCCTTACGTTTGGGACTGCGAAAAAAATGATAAAGTGAGGGTTCAAAAAAACGACGGGATCGGCGCAAGTCGGCCCGTGACGCGAAGTTGTACGCAGTTGCGAAACCGCTCACCGATAAAGTGAGTGGTTCATTTACCTCAGCTTCTTTCTTCACTAAGACAGATAGCTTGTCTTGCCATAGTAACACGGGCCAATCTAGTATAAAAAGCTTGAGAATAGTTAACATTAACGCACGCAGCGTTGCAAACAAGAAAGACTCGCTTGAACTTAAACTGCTGGAGTTCGACCCACATATATCAGTCCTGACGGAAACTTGGTTACATGAGGACTTAGCAGATGACCTGGTATTTCCTCCTCATTATAAAGTTGTTCGCAAGGACAGGACCTCAAGGGGTGGTGGCGTAGCCATTCTCTTAAAAGACTCTGTAGAATGCGACCTTGTATATGATGTTCCTGACCTTGAATGCCTTTGCATAAAAATTTCTTGCTGGGGTCATTCTTTCATCCTGTATGGTTGCTACAGGCCACCAGATGCCGCACCCGACTATCTTATTAAGCTACAACATCACCTGTCTCATTTCCAAAATAAGAAAATACTGTTAATAGGTGACTTCAATCTGCCAGATGTGTGCTGGTACCGCTTACAAGGCGGTGCTAAGTCTGGGAGCAATGCAGACGTTCTGTTTGATGTCATGCTTACTCATGATTTAGCTCAAATTGTAAATCAACCTACTCGTGTACAAGGTTCATCTTCCTCTATACTAGACTTAGTTTTTGCTAGCCGTCAATATTCTAAGCATACTGTATCGGTCGAAACAGGCATTTCAGACCATCACCTCGTAAGCGTATCGATAGATTTAGTTAAGTCCCCTTACCACAACAAAAAAGCCAGTCACGTACGTTGTTTCAAGGATTATTCTAGGGCTGATGATGCCGCAGTGATTGATCATATGGAAACTTGTTTATCGAGCTTCAATGATAATGACGATGTCTGCAAGCTGTGGGAGCGATTCGTCGAAATGTGCCAATATTGTCTAAATGCCTTTGTTCCGAATAAACGCAAAAAAGTTCACAAACGCACACCTTGGATGACGCGAAAGATTATTCAACTGAAGCGAAAACTAAAAAGATCTAAGAAAAAAAACCACCAGTTAAGTCAGATTGAAACGCTTAAAAATAATCTTGAACGTGCGGTTCGTGAGTCAAAAGACTTCTACTTTAACACAACATTACCCAGTTTTGTTAAAAATGACCCAAGTAAATTTTGGAACTTCCTGAGTGACAGCAAGAAACATATCTCAAAAATAACAGCGGAGGGAGATACTTTGACTGATCCGATTGACATTGCACGCCATTTTAATTATTTTTTTCACAGCGTATTCTCTGAAGAAGGTGTACAAACTGTACAAAGCGCATCAAATTTTCCTGTATCGGAGGTTGACTTTGTTAGCCTCCCTGGTGTATTTGCTTTGCTTTTAGAACTGAAACCTAAAACTTCTTCTGGTCCTGATAATTTACCCAATGTATTTTTGCGACGCTATGCCGAAATAATTGCGAAGTTTCTTTTTGTGTTGTTTAAAAAATCTCTGCTGTCATCAAAACTTCCGGTTGAATGGAAGACTGCTCGAGTTGTTCCCATCTTTAAAAAAGGTGACTGCACATTACTACAAAATTACCGTCCTATTTCTTTAACTTCCGCATGCTGTAAAATGCTCGAACATATTATTGCTAAACATATTAACAAATTTCTTGAAGAACACTCCATATTAAGCGACTTTCAGCATGGGTTTAGAAAGGGCTATTCTACAATAACACAATTAGTTACAATAGTACACACCTTTGCTAAAACACTGGATATGAATGGTCAAATAGACACCATATTTATGGATTTCAGCAAAGCATTTGATAAAGTTCACCACGAAAAACTGATTCAAAAACTAAAAAACATTAATCTTCCAGACATTTTAATATCGTGGATTCAAGATTACCTCACGAATAGAGTGCAATTTGTTTCAGTCGATGGGTGCAGCTCCAGTTGTCTCCCAGTCACCTCTGGGGTGCCCCAAGGAAGCGTCTTGGGGCCTTTGCTTTTTCAGATTTACATAAATGATATTGTTAATGTGGTTACTCCAGGAACTCATATTCGCTTGTTTGCTGATGATTGTGTCGTTTTCCGTCAAATTACGTGTACTAACGATCAAAACGAACTTGACCAGTGTCTTCGAAATGTTCTTGATTGGTGCAGCGAGTTTTCCATGGTTCTTAACACTGAAAAAACAGTTTCGATGCAAATAACACATAAAAAGAACCCAATTAACCACGTGTATACACTCGGATCATCAACACTAAAGCAGGTTAATAGCTACAAATATCTAGGTGTAACAATCACAAGCCGTCTTTCCTGGAACTCACATATAGATAACATATGCTCCTCTGCATTTAAAAAGCTGTGTTTTCTGAGGCATAAACTAAGAAATTCACCTTCTCACATAAAACTTCTAACGTATAACACTTACATCAGGCCAAAGCTCGAGTATGCTTCGGTTGTTTGGGACCCATTCACTAAACTTAACATAGATAAATTAGAAAGGGTTCAAAGAAAAGCTGTTAGGTTTATCTATTCCAAATTTAAAATCACCGACTCCCCCACTGATCTCATGGCGGCTAACAATATTGAAACACTTGAAACGCGAAGAGGAAAATATCGCCTTGAATTTCTTTATTCTTTACTTAACCATAAGTTTGCTTTGGATCCTTCACAGTACATATCCCCTCTAACCACACGTTATACCCGACATCATCACATTCACTCATTGACACCGTATTTTGCGAAAACTGACTGTTTTAAATATTCCTTTTTTCCGCGGACAATATCCGATTGGAACCATGTTATGACATCTTAATAGTTTGCAATATTTGTCTCCTTATTTTTATGTATATTTCTTTTCATTGTGTTCTGTATCTTTTGAGTTTTAAGAATATATGCCTGTCCTGCTTGGACCCTGAAAAGGGTCTGCAGTATGTACTAAATAAATAAATAAAATAAAAAATAAATAAATAAATATATATATATATATATATATATATATATATATATATATATATATATATATATATATATATATATATATATATATATATATATATACACGTTGTAAAAAAGAAAATCACGGATGAAAATTAGTCGAGATCGTACAACGGCAGAGGGAAATGACAGCAATTTCACTGAATAGTAATAAATATCAAAACTATCTATTCTTCCTGTAAGGGATCGTCCCCTACATGGGGCCATCGGCCTATTAGTAGTCGCAATAGCGTATTTTCGAAGTACATTCCATATTATATAAAAATACACCAGTCGATATGACATCTTACCCTGGTATTTATAAATGCAAAGCTAATATGCAAGTCTCGTCAAAATTCAATTTCACAATGAGACGTTGACGCTAAATGTAGCA
Source organism: Dermacentor albipictus (assembly GCF_038994185.2). Classification (NCBI taxonomy): domain Eukaryota; kingdom Metazoa; phylum Arthropoda; class Arachnida; order Ixodida; family Ixodidae; genus Dermacentor; species Dermacentor albipictus. The sequence continues at coordinate 90,177,008 of NC_091825.1, forward strand.
TATAACTAAGGTAGTGCTTTCCAAAAGTTGTGCTTTCCAGCGTATGCGCCTAAAATGAAGCGGTTGCTTGTGAGCGGCCCGTCCGGTCCATGCGGTCTCAGCTTTGCTTTCTTGTTGATCTGCACTCGATGTTATGCCTTAACAGCTGTGGACGCAAAGATATATTGTGAAGCGGGGAAACTATATTGCTTTTGCGTAAATCATGACTATTCGCACCACATCCAATACTACCGGAAGCCTTACAGTGCCCCTGGTGTACGCACCCCAGATGCTACAAATATGACTACTAGAAAGTAGTCATATAGTCAGAGCAGCAGCTTATTTTCGAGCTGAACTGGTTTCAACATAATCCTTTGCACTGAAAGGATGGTAAACTCGATGCCCGGTTTCAAGCTCCAATAAGCAGTCCGTGCTAAAGGTTGGACACGTTAAGCTTTTTTTGTTGTTCTTTCGCGTTTCACCTGACTGTCATTATTCCCATCTCCCACGCCAATTCTTAGAGACCATCGCACGTGTTATTAGAGTACAGAAGTCGTACTCCTGTTTGAAATATGTCGTGACTACTTTTGGGATCCTTTACCCCGGCTACTCTCGTAACAGCCGAAATGCAACTTCCACTACGCGCATTCCAAGTACACTAAACCCATAGGATGCGCAATGTAAACATACTGTGCACTCAAGTACACAAGCTATTCGTGAAGTATTCGCAACGAACAAATTTACTGAATCTTGAAGGAATTCAAAGCTACAGGCGTATAGCTTGAGAAGAGCTATAGCAGTTTAGCACGCGACCGTTTACCTACGAACGCGCCTTTCATGTCCAGTGTTTAGTTCGGAAGACGTACACCAGTTTTCGTATTCCCGATTGAAAGCAAAGCAAGTATCGATCGCCGCACAGCCGCACAGGAGGTGCGGCTGAAATAGGTTTTGAGATACGGCGTAAAGCAAGACACACAAGCGAAGAAATGAACGACAAACCTGCCCGATGTTCAATCGGCTGATTTCGGGCATAGTGCGCTGAGTTAATCTGTAACTCGTGGCAGGATGAACCCGCAAAAATCTCATTCGTAGAATATGATGTCCTCGAATTCTGTACTTATATTCCGGAAACACAAGTTCAATCATAAGAAAGACTTCAGTAGATGTGGTTGTATTCATTTTGCACATAGGAAGAGGAATTACAAATGTGTACTGGAAGCATGCCTGAGGCATGACTCTGTAGTGTACTAGGGAATCGGGAACGGAATAGTAGAACAAAGCGAGCTTATGAGGCACGTCCAGCTAATTCGATGTCATCACCTGTTCGTCCTATCACAGGCTGAAATAGCTCTTCTTCACTGCAGCGACCTGTTGCTATGAATGCCTGACTGAATGTACTCTACAGCAGTAAGACCACCGGCTGAGTTAGGACACTCCTAACGCGAAATTTGAGCGCAGCTGTATACATCTTTCCATGTCGCGATACATTGGCTGGCGCGAACAATCGCTCTCGTGCGGCACATTGCAAACGGAGCGAAATGTACCGCGACTGTCTCGTTAAACGAGAGATCGCGAGAGCGAGCGCGTGAGCGACGCGTGGGCGCGATTCACAGCAGCAGCCTCCGACAAAACTACCAGACGACGCGCGCTACTCTGGCGCCATCTCGTAGCCATCGTCGCCGCACCCTCCTCTCCGCACGTTCGTTCGCTGAGTCATGTGCTCATTGAATCGGCTACGCCGACGCCGCCGATGCCACTCACCGCAGGAACGGGCGAAAGCAATCGCAACTGGGCTCGAAAGCAATCGCAACCCGTGAAAATCGAAACAAGCGCTAACGAGACCAAACCAAGCAAACTAGGCAAGCGCGAATGATAGCTGACGCGAGCAGGCGATGGTACGAAACGAGTGGTCCGGCTGAGACCAGATACGAGTACTCATCCAGCGGTTGGGCGACTTCTCATGACACCACTTTTCCGCGCGCACGTCACTGAAGGGACCGATCTCAGGCTTTCATCTCCAGCTCCGGGTTCGCTCCTTATTTATTTATTTATTTATTCGGTATACCTACATCGCCTGTACGGCATTATCGTAGGGGGGTTAAAATACAGGCTGTCACAATGGAAACATATTTAGCAACATCAAAAGAATACATCAGTAAATACAACATAGTTTAAGCACTGAAATTCGCAAAAGCGGAATAGAAACTACGAAAGTACAAAACAAAGTGAGTGACAAAGTAACTAACTAACAAAACAGAAAAAAAGTAGCGTATGTACAGAATTGAATAACAGAACAATCAAAGAATATGGCTCTCAATAGCATTTTCAAAACTAGAAGCTGCCATCACTTCATTAGGGAGCTCATTCCAATCGCTAATCGTGTTAGGAAAAAATGAATACTTAAACACATTGGTACGGCACTGGTAAGCTCTAATTTTGTTAGCGTGGTCTCTCCTAGATGAAACGTAATGCGGCTCCTTGATGAACAGTGTTTTGTTGATACCAGTTTTACTTTTATATATATTATAAAGGAATTTCAATCTTAGGATTTTCCTGCGTGAAGAAAGAGTTTTCCAACCCAACCCTTCCCGTATTCTGGATCCTCTGGTAGTAAAATTATAATTTCCTGTTACGAAGCGTGCTGCGTGCTTTTGGACGCGTTCTATTTTTTCTGTGAGGTTTTTAGTGTATGGATCCCAGATAACGCATGCATATTCTAGAATAGGCCTGATATTTGTTAAATACAAGGTTGCTTTCAGTGATGAAGGAGAATGCTTAAAATTTCGTCGGAAAAAGTGAAGAAGACGGTAAGCTTTCGCGCTAATTAAGTTAACATGATTAGTCCAGTCAAGCGTTTCAGAAAACGTAACTCCGAGGTACTGAACATCATTAGCGGTACTGAGTGCAACATTATTTACGCAATAGGAACTGGGGAATTTTTCTTTTTCTTTGTGAACTGCACATGGTAGCATTTACCAGTATTCAGAGTCATCTGCCACCGCTTGCACCAAATAGATACTTTTTCAAGGTCGTCCTGTAAGACAGACATGTCGGCATAACATTTCACTGCACGATACATGACGCAGTCGTCGGCATACAGTCTAACTGTTGATTTAAGGCCTACTACTAAATCATTAATATAAATTAGGAACAAAAGAGGCCCAAGCACAGAGCCTTGAGGCACTCCCGATAGCACGTGCATTGGAGCCGAGTTTACCCCATTAAGAACAACTTGCTGTTTGCGCAGGTGTAAATAATCCTTTATCCAGCCAAAAATACGTTCAGGAAGGCCTAGGAATGATAATTTTAAGCAAAGTAGATTGTGGGGGACGACGTCAAATGCTTTCCGCAGATCAAGAAAGAGTGCATCTATCTGTTCACCATGGTCCAGGCCGAGTGCAATGTCATGAGTGAATTCGGCTAGTTGTGTTACGCACGAAAAACCAGAGCGGAACCCATGCTGAGCCGAAGTGAAAAAGTTATTTGTTTGCAAATGTTTCATCAGATTAGAGTACAGGACATGTTCGAGAGTCTTACAGCAAACGGAAGTTAAAGATATCGGCCTGTAATTGCCTACGTGTGTACGATCGCCCTCTTTAAATATCGGAGTCACGTTAGCTGTCTTCCAATCTTCGGGCAGTTTTTGATTATCTAGTGACTTGTTGAATAATAATACTAAGAAAGGCGCTATCTGTCTCGAACATTGTTTCAACACATGATTAGAAATTCCATCGGGTCCATGAGCTGAATGCAGGTTTAGGTTAAACAACAAAGCCTCCACTCCTTCCTTGCTCACTGAAACGTTTTCCATTTCCGGTAATGGTGTGGGTGTGTAAGAAATAGCAATGCTACATGGCTTTGTAAAAACTGAATGAAAATACTTGTTGAATACTTCTGCTTTTTCTTTGTCCTCTTTAATTAGGTTACCCTCATTTGTGATGGCCGGGATACCAGTGTTATCCTTCTTGTTGCTCTTGATATACTGCCAGACCTCTTTGGGATTTGTTTTTAGTTTATCTGCTAAGGCTTGTAGATATGCATCCTTCGCAACCTTCAATTCGCTTTTAAGTTTTGTGCTGATATCCCTTAGCTTTTTGTACATGCTTTGGTTTTTAGTTTTGCAATATATTTTGTAAGTTCGGGATTTTTTCTTAATTGATGAACGTAAATCCTTATTAATCCAGGGTTTATCCTTGCGGCGCTTAGTCGAAACCACCTTAGACGGAACGAAATCTGAGGTCAATGAAAGCAGTTTATCCCTGAATGTGACCCACAGACTGTCGATGCTGCTAAATGAACTGTAATGCGCAAATGTAGACAGGAAATCATTTAACTCATTAGAAATAGCCTCGTAATTACCCCTTTCATAAAAGAATACCGTTTTCGGCCGCATTTTGGTAAATTCTATTTTTCTGCAACGAATAGCACCTGCAACTACTTCATGATCACTAATCCCTGGTACTGGTGCAATGAAGTCTATGATATCTTTATGGTTACTAAAGACCAAGTCCAACACATTTCCGTCTGTACATCCAAAACGAGTAGGAAAATCAACAAACTGGAAGAGCCCATATGTCATTATTAGCTCGCAAAATGCAGACTGAAGTAATGACCTATTACTCTGTACAGGACATAGGTCACGCCATTCAACATCTGGCATGTTAAAATCACCACCAAGAATTATCGTTTCAGATGACAGGACTGAGAGTGACCTTGAAATGCTGATAAATGGTTCAACAGTGTTCAAATTTGGTGGTCTGTAGAAAGAACCGACAATAAGGGCGTTTCCATCTGAAAAGCATAGTCTGCACCATACAGACTCTGAGGTATCGTCAGCTGGAAGAAATGGTGCACTTTCAATTGTGTCCCGAACTAGAACAAACACCCCCCCTCCCCGCGCATTTCGATCCTTTCTATATGCAGCATAGTCTGATGGAAATACCTCAGAATCCGCAATGTCAGAATCTAGCCAGGATTCGGTGGCGATAACAATGTCAGGCTTTGATATCGATAGAAGGCCTGCAAAATCATTAGTTTTATTCTTCAGGCTTCGACAGTTTACGACAATAAAAGAAAGTTGTTCAGGTCTATTTCTAGTAAATCGGGAGGAAGGCTGTGTTGTTTGCTATTGCGTACATTCTCGAACAGAACCACTAGAGCCATCGAAAATATATGTTTTCCCACCCATCACCAGCTTGTTATACCTAAGCGTGTACTTCATTTTCCGTTCCCGTGCATATGCGAGCAGAGAATTTCTTGCCTGACGAACATGTTTAGAATAATCTTCGCTTATTGAAAAGTTAGTTCCCTTAAGCTTAGAGGCAGCAGTCAAGACCCTTTGCTTATCTTTGAAAGCGGTGAACTTCACAATTACAGGCCTTTTTTTGTTAACTGCGTGTTTGCCAATTCTTTGCGCCCTCTCTATGGCGGAGGAGTTAATTTCTAAATCGAGATTGTCTGCACAAAGCGAAATCACCTTGGACTCGGACTCGTTCCATGTTTCTTTTTCGGTGTCATCCAAACCAAAGAAAAGTAAATTATTTCTACGCGACCTGTTTTCAATATCGTCTTGTTTTGCCAATACATTGCGCACGGTATCAGCCAGATTAGTGTTGTGTGCCCGCAAACCCTCTTTTCCATTGCCCTCGGTCAGAGCTTCAACTTTTTTTTGTCACCAGCTCAAGTTGCTCATGCAGTGTTTTCTGCTGCGACCTCAAAACTTCAAGCTCCGCGAGTATCTTCTCTTGGCCCTCTAGTAGTTTTGGTAGGCATTCTATTGCCTTTAATAGTTCATGTTCCACGTTTTCCGAAAAAGGGCCGGGATTTTCCTCAACATCTCCGGCCATGAGTAAAAGCGCTTTCATCAAAGAAAATGTTGAACACACAGCACACCACACATCAATCACGAGCCCAACAAGCCCCCCAGGTGACGTGTAGGGTTCCGGTACCGACATTGACATACCGCAAACTGATCTATAATGGTAAAATTCACCAACCTGCAGAACCAGGAGCCTTAAGTGCGTGGTCCTCATGTCGGCACCGGAACCCAGTTGAGCAGAGCGTGGTAACTATTTAAATAGTCTGGCATCACGTGACGGGCCTTGCCGATATGCGGCCGCGAAGCCACTCTGAATCCAATGCGCAGTGGTCAAGTCGAGATATGGCCATGCAGCCACATCACTCGCCACTGCTGGGCACGTGCTGTCATCGCCGTTTCCCTTCCAAAGCAATGATGCCAGGTAAGCTGCGCGCGCCATCGCCTCGTCTTCTCGCAGTGGTTGCAGATCAGCCGATGCATCCGATGTTGCCCCTGTGTATTTCCAAGCGATGTGCATTTCGTTGTCCTTGCTGGCTCCCTCGAATTTCCATGACCACTCCAAGTGCCTGAAAGAGCTGCAGAAACAGGAGCCTTAAGTGCGTGGTCCTCATGTCGGCACCGGAACCCCTTCATCCGTCATCCTTCATCCTCCTTCATCCTTCGCGGTGCGTATTCGCTCAGTTACGCCGCCGACGCTGACGGTAGCCGCAGGGACGAGCGCCTAAGAACTGCGATCTAAAATAGCGCCAACTGGATGGAGATACAAAAAATGGCTGTGGCTTAGCTTAGGTTAAGCCCAGGATGCGAAGCATACTAGCCTTTATTTTAGTTGTTGAACCACTGTTTAGCCTGGTGAACTGCTGTTGCTTGGCTATATTTGGTTCGGCTAGACGAAGAAACAACTCATGCGTTACTCTGCTTCGCCTTCAAGAGTGGAACGCGACAGCGTTCCCGTCGACCCGCCAAGGGGTGTAAGACAATGGGCTACGGCGCAGCGACTACGCGCCCCGCATTGGACACGGTGAGCGTCGAGCAACGCAGCGTTCGGCGAGGCAACGAAATGTGCGCCTGAGCAAGCGACGCACACCTGAGCCTGAGAAACAGCTCGTTTCTAAGGCAACACCGCATTCACTAGAGGCGCTTTTGTACCGCTTTGAAGCATCGTACTCGTGGCTCAGTGGTAGCGTCTCCGTCTAACACTCCGGAGACCCTGGTTCGATTCCCACCCAGCCCATCTTGCAAGAGTTGAGCCAAAGCCACCTATAAAATCAGTCTCTGTAGCACGCCGCAACCTTCGCTTCTCATTCCAACGAGCAGCTCTGTTTCCAGGAAGCATCTCACCTCGTGAGTGTCTAGCCGAGGCAAGCGCAGCTGCTTATATACCGCCGCGACGACGCGAGCGACGGCGCGAGTTGGAGCCCCGTTTCTCCTCTGTCGTGACGTCACGGTGTCACGTGGTATTAAAGGCGACACCGCCGCGCCTGAGTGGCTGGGTTGAACTCTCGTAATATGCTTCGCATAAAGAAAAGGAAAGAAGAGCGTGTTGTCACCCTTTTTTACATCCTCGTGCCCTTCACGACCTTATGGCAGAGAAATCTGTACAGGCGCTCCGGCTCAAGTTTAACGCCAATAATTATTTATATCAAATCAAACGAGGATACTTTAAATCAAAAAAATAAAAACATATAATCAAATCTTATAGAGTAAATTGTATAATTACACATGAATGACTGTCATACTTGCAATAAAATTCATATTAGCAGTGAAAAAATTTGGAGAACGCGCAAGCTTCGTCTTTAAGAGTGGGACGCGATAGCATTCAAAGATCCCTGACTGTTCCTCACGCTTCCCGGCAACTCCAGCGTACGTAACCGTAATGTTTAACCGGGAAACGCTGCCCGCGAACGCTATGCACGAAGCAGAGCTTTGTGGTAGGAACACGGCGTCTTGCGGGGGCCGCGATGCGGCGGAGGCGAGCGCGAGCTGGAGGAGTTGCAAAGAACCGAGCGCGCCGCTCAGAGACCGATTGGTCGAATATCCCGAGATCACCCTCCACTACCGCGAAATGCGGTTGAGATACCCTCCCCCAGATAAATCCTTAACAAAATTCCAACAAAGTACCTGGCGCCAGCTTCAGGCACAAGCTTTTCTTTCTCCAGATTTTCTCGCCCTGGTTCATCCAGGCCTATATCAACAGGAATGTACGCTCTGCGGTGCACCTAGAGCTAACTTCCATCACACAATGTTCTTATGCCCTGAGCTCCAGCCACCCTCTGAGTGGCAACTCACCGACGTCGAGTGATAGGAGACCGTGGTGTCTAGCTCCAACCCAGCCGACCAAATACGGCTGGTGGACTGGGCTCTGAGGGTCGCCGAGGGCCACAAACTCCCGGACACCCTACGCGCTCCTGAGCCCCCTCGCAAGTAATGTTGTAAAAAGGCTCAAGCAATAAATGTTTACCACCACCACCACCGTGGCCCTCGAGACACCCATCGCGCCGGCACGCGCTAAATGACGAACGCGGCGGCTGGTCTGTGAACGCCGCGGCCGGTTTGTGTGTGTGAAGGGGTATTTGAGTTTTCGTGTAACAGAATTGTGCTCTCTCGTAAAGTCAAATTACAATCCAAGGTCTATGATGTCTGTAGGTTGTGTGCAGTCGTAGTTTACGATTGTTCTACGTATTTTAGCTCGAGAAATTCAATTAGTTCAGTCAATTCCTTGCGTCACATGGAAGGCCTAGGTATGTGTTGTTCGAAAATGTTTCTGCCGTGAAGACGTGCGATACCACATGCCGATGCGGGACGCCGAGCGCCGAAGCACGATTATCTGGGAAACAGGCTCCTTAACGCTATCGCGCTAAACCGGAAATCAAAGCCGAAGAAAGGGGAACCAACCGACAGTGGCAGCTTTGTACTTGACTGGTGCGGGCTCCACGAGTTAGACCCCAGTTAAACTTACGAAAGGGTTTTCCCTGCAATGTAATTTTCATATCTTCTTAACTAAGCTGATTAGGTTTATCGCAAATATAACCATCATTTCTGATTATTTCTAAAGCTTGATAAAAGAGAGAAATACTTAGTTTCATAATAAAAAAGAAGGTTCACTGTTTGTTGGTTTGATATAGCTCAAAAGCTCTTCGCTTAGTTGTTGTCGCTCTAAAGGAAGGCGGCGCCGAAGACATCACGTAGTTTGCCCGGTGCTCCAAAATTGAGAGACTAAACCTGTTAAATTTAATCTCCTTCCGTGTAAACAGAGACGGAAGAGATCCAGCCAAACTGTATGATTCGGTTTGAAATTAAAAGGACAAGTGCGCTGTTTTTTCTATTTCTTAAACCTAGAGCATGTATTTCGCGAGAAGGAAGTCTTAGCGTGAAGATGCTGCGACGGAGATTATACCGTATTCAGCATGCTTCATCCGAAAACGAATGGTTTTCACTTTTCAAAATGCAGTCTCACTTTGAGAGACAGCTCCAAACCAAAAACGACAAAGACGACGACGACAACAACAACAGCAACAACAACAACGACAACAACAACAACTACAGCAACAAAAACAACGCACCTGCCACTTTTTACAGAGAATGAACTGACGCACCGAAAGAGAGTCTACATTCCTCCCTCCCCCGGAAACACGTGCTTGTCGGTTTACTCATTTTTTTTTCTGAGAACTGCGAATTCCTGGGAAAACGACCAGGTGCACCGGGAGGCTGCTTCCGAAATGCCTGCCTAACATCTTCGTTTCATTCCTTTTTCGCGCTTTTCCCACTTTACATTGCGTTCAACCTTCGTAGAATCATAAGATTGTTCGCCGCTATGCGCCGCTGCCAGGTGTCTCTCCCATGTTCTCTCGGGCGTACGTTTTTTCGAGCTTGCCTGGGACTGCATGCGTGCGTGCGTGCGTGTGTGTGTGCGTGTGTGTGTGCGTGTGTGTGTGCGTGTGTGTGCGTGTGCGAGTGTGTGTGTGTGTGGCCGTTGGGCACCCTTCTGAAGCGCGATGTTTTGCAACCTGGGCCGTAAACTGAGGCGATAAGTGTGCATGCGGAACCCCGGCTATACCGTGTGAGACGCCGAGCAGCCGCTCAGGGGTATAAGCAGAGCGATGCAGGCTTCGAAGTGCGGAAAAGACAGAGATGAGGACCAAGAAAAACAAACTGAGGATGGAGCTCATGGATTGGCTTCGCGTGTACAAGAGCTGCGTCGTAACATTTATGACTTTTTAGAAGAGGTGGATCCAGACACCGCTGGCAACGCCGAATTTTCGTTCTCGCCGTCGTAGATCTTCTCGCGAATATGAGCACGGCGGTGTCAGCAACATAAAGTATATTTTGCTTATTTGCGAGTTGCGAAAAAGAAGATTACAGCCTGGTAACTAGCCTGTAGTGGACGTATGACATAAAGCGTGAGAACACACACAAGCCATCACTGCAGAAAATAAATTAACAAAGTGCTGTGGTGTTCGCGTTTTTGCACGTTGTTTGTATTCTCACATTGCAAAGTGTAGCGAGGAATTACCATCACAAAACAAAATGAAATATTCTTGCTACGATAAACTTGACGCTTCTAAATTCTGTCTTGATCATGGGAAAATTTGTAGAAACGAGTTTTCATTCGAGATAGTTCGGCCAACAAATTATAAATTAATTATTCACTTGTTTACACAATTACCATTTTATCGTCTTTTGATACGAAGATGCTAGATGTAAAGGATGACTAATTGTTCCAAGTTTTATTGATGTGGAATGGTGTGGAAGCATTGTGGGCTTAAACGGTGCTAAGAGTGTGATTAAGAACCTCACTTTTTTATAGGGATATCTTGTAGATAGAAAGACAAGCAACACTCAAAGCAAAACGATAGTGGTGGGCACAGTCATCGGTCATAAACATGGAACTCACGTGTTAAATCTATCTGCTATTTATACATATATCCCCCTACATCGCGGAGTACTTGCTTGTGCTAGGGTATAGTTGAAAATGAACACTACTAATGGTGTTGCGCTAGCAGTAAAATTAGACAAGACTCTATTGGCATATAATCTACGATATAGTTAAACATGCCTTTGAATAGAACAGACTCGTTTAGCGCCTTGCTATAACATTATCGCTTTCACAATGCAGTGAGAAATGGTCACTGGTAGAAAGTGCTGCACGCGTGACGCTATTTAAAGCCTGCACGAACTTGGCGCACCGCAAGTCCTCTGTGGCTTACTGTCGTGCGCCTATATCTAAAAGAACTTAAGTAAGGAACAACGGTGACTGTTTTTACTCACGTAACGATTTAAAACTACTTAGTATTGCATTAATGCTAAATTTAAAGAAAACGAAGTATAGCAGACCTACAGGCGAGATATTAGCCCCTTACTGTCGAACAGGCTAATCCTTACAATGTTTTCGTTTAATGTGTTGTACTGCTCGCTGGCAAAAGCATCGGGGGCCAGGATATATTGATCCGTTGTATGTAGCGTCCCGTGGTGTATTGCCCGAGTTAATAGCGAAGCTAAGGAGATCACGAACCCCGGAAGTATCTTCTTTCTGGTCTAACACGAAAAAAAGAATAAAGCCAAGCCCGCAATGGTGAACAGAAAATAGCGCGTTGCATGCGCCTGGCCAGGCGCTTCCACCGCTATGCTCAGGTACAATGCCCGTGGCAGCAGCAGTTCTCGAATAGAATTTCACAATTCAGTTAGCGATATGTTTACGCTATACAATACGACGACGAGTGCGTGAAGGTGATGGAGCCAACACGGCGCTATCGTTCGAATGACGTTGACGGAACGAGCCTGACGATACCACGACAACGATATGACAACGAGTGTGTGACGACGACGCAATGACGACGATGAAATGACAACGGCATGATGACAATGGGATGAATGCAAGTGTACGACGATAGCGGTGGGACGCCGACTGTACCACGAAGACTGTATGACGACGACTGCGTGACGAGAGTCGGATGACCAAACTGGAGGGAAGACGATGGAACGGCTGCGATGGCATCACGATGGGGGGGACAACAGATGCACCTTGACTGTGTGAAGACGATTGCGCGACTACAACGGCATTGGGATAACAAAGCTGGAATGACGAACTTACAATGACCATTACGGCATCTGGACTACGAGAACATACCTAGAGGCCCCCGCTAGCGTACAAGTTTGGTCACTAAGTCGCCTGAGAAGGCACGAGGACGACGACACGACGAGAGTCAGATCAAGAAGCTGGAATGACGGCGATGAACGAGCACGAGGGCATCACGACCGCGAGCACATACATAGTGGCCAAAAAGGGCAGACAACTTGGGCCACTAGCTCGGCGTAAGAGGGCGGGTGGATGGATGAATGGAAGGACGGACGGACGGACGGACGGATGGACGGACGGACGGACGGACGGACGGACGGACGGACGGACGGACGGACGGATGGATGGATGGATGGATGGATGGATGGATGGATGGATGGATGGATGAACGGAATGATGAATGGGTGGATGGACGGACGGAAGGACGGACGGATGGATGGATAGGCTCAAAACGCCTGAAGTAGGCGAAGAATGTCAATTGCAATAATATTAGAGAAAAAAATTTGGTGGATGTTTATGATTCGCCTTTAGGAGTGAAACGCGATAGCATTCAATGATTCCGGATTGTTTCTCAAGCTTTTGGGCAACTGCAGCTTATATAACGGTAATGTTTACCGGGAAATGCTGGCGGCGGACGCTATGCACGAAGGTGATTTTTCCGGTAGAAACGCGCCATCTCTCTTGAGCTGATCTTTTGTTATTGTTTCGCACGTTAAATATTTCAGTTCGAGGAGATTCAGCATAAAAGTCATGGTCCGTCGGTGTTTAGTTTCATGACATTTATTAGTGGGCTGTCATTCTCAAAATTCCGAGAAATAACTTTGTAAGCAATGTAAGACAAGGCATGAGGAACTTAATGATAGAATAACTTTAGTGCCGTATAGAATGTCTTCAGCTCACAGGTCACCAAAGCCGGCTACGGCGCAGGACGCCGATAATTGCATCGGGACATCCAATAATTGCATGTCCCAATGTGTACGTGAAACGTGATGTCACAAAATTGCACACAGTCGGGACATTTTCTATCTGCAAACCTTGCACGATAGCAGTATATACATTCGATAAGATCATGCGTAGGCAAAAGAAAGCTCCTAATACACAAAGCCCTAATGAGTTACAATTCTTTGTCAAAGCAGCGAGTGGATTAAGGAATTTTTTTTTTGTCGCTTGAGCATGGTTAGCCTAAGTAATTACGGCACTGCAAAGAGAGACCGAATTCGAAAATTTATATTGTTGCGCGAATTTCAGAAGATGAGAGTAAATTTCTTCACCGTCCAAGAGAAGAATTGTTTGCTTAATGACACACTCGGGGAATGGGGAGATTCGCATGCGATTGTCATATTTTTTATCTGCACTAGCTGGCCCAGTTCAGCCGGAGGGCGCTTGCAGGAGATGTTAAAGACTCATGCTCACAAAACATGCGTTTTGCGATAGTACCACATAAGAAAGCACATGGGTGTAAATGAAAACAAACAATAAAAAACAAAACAAAACGAACATTGTAGTCTCGAAGACCGGTTTCATCATTGCCGTCTCGCTAGAGCACTACTGTCAATTTTTTTTTTTCATTTCATTTGGCAGTATTAGTTACGTCCGTTTTACCACTTCACGCAGGAATACACTGACATAATCACGGGGAAAGGTACACAAAACCCGAGGCACTACGCTCCGGGGACAGAATCGTGATAAATGGCCCTAATTTTGCCAAGAGCTGATGACCGGTTGTGCAAGCTCGTTACAGCGATGCCTGTTCGTTCACATGACTACAAAATCCAGACGATAATCTGCTGTCGATGAACGCATTGCATTTACGTTGATGTGCTGGCCGTTGAAGTTTTACGATCAATGGCGGCTGCAAAGCAGCTCTGCTTGTCACACGCGCGTGAAGGGATGACTCAAGTACTATTCAACGAAGCTTCGAGGAACATAAATATATAGCTATTTTTTCAGCTTCATAGTTCTTAACGAGCAAATCAATTATGCTCTTTTTTACTGAATTTATTCGAGGAGATGTTCACGCTTCGTAGAAGTGCCGGCTACTTTAGTGCCTACCATACAACCAAAAGAAAAACTCACTGGGAAGAAAAAAAGCCACAGCAATACAAATGTACACAAGAAGGAGTTTCCGCGAGGATTTCACAAGGCGTGACAATAAAGCTACAAATTCGCAGTCCAAGTTCGCATGCAGAAATTCAAGGTCCCACTCGCACTCGAGCAATACTAAGTCATTACAAAGTGGAAAAGCGCAAATCGCTCAGTAAGATTATTGCAGAAAAATGTTTCGAGAACATCCCACTATACAAGGCTTCAGCCGGCAGCGCTATCATTATGCATCATTTATCAACACAACATTTATCCCTTTATTACGGCGACTGCAAAAGTACTGAAGCTGGGGCTAGTTACTACGAAGCTGTAATTGATTGCAACTGCACAAAAAATCCAACGACTTGGAGACACAGACAAGGAATCGTACTTGTAGTGGCTGTAGTGGTTTACACTTTGCGAGTCTTGATGTTGTCGTCTTGCTCGCGGCGTATAATATCTACTATGAAGCGAAATGCTTCTCGTTTTGTGGGTGTATGTGCTTTCTTTTCTCAAACTTTGCCTTTCATCAGATTTCTACCTCGCCTGATGGTTTAGCTAGAGAGAGTTCATCGAGTGGCTCTTCGAGCAAGGCTGGATCTTTCATGATCCGCTCGATCAAATGCCTTGCTGGCCGAAGCCAGTCAACTACCAGTTCGACTGCAAGATGATAAAAGGGCCTTTGAACACAATTCTTTGTCAAAGCAGTGCGTGGATTAAGAATTTTTTCGTCGCATGAGCATGGTCAGCCTAAATAATTACGGCACTGCAAAGAGAGACCGAATTCGACAATTTATACTGTAGCGCGAACTTCAGAAGATGAGAGTAATTTCCTTCACCATCCAAGAGAAGAACTGTGTGAATAATTACACACTCTGGGAATCGGGAGATTAGCATGCGATTGTCGTATTTTTTATCTGCACTAGCTGGCCCAGTTATCACGACCGCAACTTCACTGCACAGCGTTTTGAACAACTGCTGTGCAGACCGAAGTGGCGTATGGGGAAAACAAGGAGAGCCTTTCTTGAGATCTCTAACGAGAATAGAACCTTCCTCGGATGCTCGTTTACTTAGTATTCCGGAGCTCTGAAAGAAAACAACCGTATGCCACGTTGGTCTACGCTAACTAATAGCGATTCCTTATAGAATACTGATATATAAATTTTTCCAAGGTTTACAAGACAGCTCTGATCATGAAGGCAGTGCAGCTGCTACGTCTTAATTGCACAAGGTCTTCAGCAAACCATTCTACGTGTAATACTTGTACGTACCTTTGACATTTGCAGAGCTATTAAGCAATAATAGGGCACCGAAATATATTATCCAAAATGTGATATTGTCAACGGCACTTCTTTCAAGCAACTCGCGCGGAGCTTTCAGTCAGTTATCCAGCGCCAGCGCTGACTCATGTCATTTTCGTGAAGTACTTAAGGTGGCCGAATAAGTCACACCTGACGGAAGGAATAGCGATGGTTCAGTGGATATTATCAAACATTGATATCTCACGAGACACCATCCGTGGTTGCTCAGTGGCTATGGTGTTGGGCTGGTAACGACAAAAACAAAACAAAAACATTTTTACAAACACCGCCATCCACCAATGCCAAGCCGGCTTTGTCATGTGATTTTGCTGCACTTGACATCGCAAAAAAAGGAACCAGGATACAAAATTTCAGATTAGCGCGTGGGGAAATCTAGTTCCTTTGCACTAAGGGAGACTGATGGCATGCTCACGCACATACTTCCCAAACGCAGAATCTCGGCGGCTTCGATTATCTCTCGCGTCATTTGGCTGCCATCTCTGCTCACAATCTTACATATCCTAAAGAATGGCCGACATCCGCAATCTCTACAATGTATCCCAAGGTGTCCGGCGACTGCTTTTGAAACTTTATAATCATGCTCGTTTAACCTTTCACTCAAACATAGTCCAGTCTGTCCTATGTACTTTCTGACGCACTGAAGTGGAATAGAATATACCAATCCCTCAGTGCAGTCGACGAACCTTTTTTCTGTGTAGTGTTTCACAGCCTCGTTTCTGTGTGGCACCTGGGTTTACCTTTGCACACATGCTCATCAATTTTCCCGGTACGGAAAATACCACTTTTACATTGCATATTTTATCAATTTTCTTTATTCGGTGCGTGATCGAATAAGCGTACGGCATCATCACTATTTTTTCTCGTGTGCTTGGACGGCAAGGCTCCTTCCCAGATAACGGTGCCCTGGTTCCAATTTCCTTGAGCAAACATTGTGCCACATATACTAATACATGGAAAGGATAACCTGCCTCTGTGAGCCTGCGCGTTTGCTCCCGAAAGCCGTCAGCAATGCTATGACGGCATTTTTTGTTTTTGTCGTTACCCTCCCCCCACCACCCGAGTATCTTCCTGTATTTATTAAATTGACAAGGGAATAAAACGATAGTTGCGAGTAGTGCTCTGTGATGTGCATCTCTCTGTGTGTGTCGTCCAAATGTTGTGCAATCGAACCTCTAGTATGCTATACCAACACCTTGAAGACCTTATGAAAGGAAGGAGGGGAGAGAAAACTTTAAAAAGAAAGTAAGGCATGGTAAGGTCGAAATAATAGGAGTCATATTGGAACAAATTAATTTTAGATAGAGGGGTTAAAAAGATAAGGACATAAGATTTGCATATAGATAGCGAATTTTCCGGTAATAAAATCATTTGAAGCATACCCGGCGAGGAGAATGCTATGAACTTGGTATTACCTTTGTGTCACAGAGGTTTCCGTAAATGATCATGGAGACATTCCCGTAGAAAACCCTAATTGTCTTGGACAATAAACTTGGATTGCCTTCGTCTAGAAATGGTTCAAAATAAAGAAAAAAAAACTAGATTTCCGAATGATTTTTACTGTGGCTTTTAAATAAACCGCAGGTTAATAGGAAATTATCCATGTTGTGTACGTGGTGATGCTTAGTGCTCAAGGGCCAGCTAGAGCTATGGTGCCCAATTTACTGAGGCGGCATGGTACCGTTATAATTGCTCTGATACCGAGGGGGGCTTCCTGACTGAGACTAAGGATGCGTTCTTGTGCGTGTTTCTGAAGAATGGGAAAAAGAAGGCATGTGTTCTGAATATTTTGTTTAGAAGTGTACGAGGGAGCATGATTTATTACTGGTTGAGGTTCATTATCAAACAGCACAGACAACGGACATGGACAGAAAAAGATGACACAAGTGATGTCTTTTAAATGAGTGTTTAAGGTAGACACATAACAAATAAAGACTAAGCAGAACGCTTCAAACCGAAAACGGAGAGAGAAAACACCTAAACCTTTTACAATTGCACCTATACACCGAACACGCGTGGTTACATGTAATTTAGACACGCACATTCAGCCTTCTGTACATAAAGGGAGGATGTCTCACACAAGTTTGCGCGTGCGTGCTCATGAACATGACATGCTTTAGCTATCGCTCGTGTTCGCTGATACTGGTGTCTCACGTTGATATTAGTATTTGAAAAACCCTGTGTGCCACCGGATGAGAGACAATGGCTATAAGTAGGAGTTGCATATGCCTATCAAAGGGGAGTTGTGGTGTTATTTCAGTCGATCAGTTCCTTCGTCCAGTCTGGTTAATGTAGACTCTTACACAAGAAAGTGGAACCCTGAAAACAAAGCCAATGTCACATTCTCGTGTAGTACACTGCACAGGGGCTCATAACATGCGCCCCACTAACTACACTAGTAAAGTCAGGTTGGAAGCCAGGAGGCATAAATAATAAAGGGAACAACGCCATTACGCGCGTGCAACACACATATGTGTGCAATAAAGCACTGAGGTGGTTTAAATGACTGCTACGTAAATGCCCACCGAAGGAGTAACAAATATCCTATTCTAGCACCGTCAGCGATTACGGAAAGCGACAGGCCGTCGCATTCCTTCTCTTTTTCTCGAGGAAACCGCAAGCACTCATGACGTGGACTAATTGAGGGGGAGGCGAATGCCAAAAGTCTGACAGCTATAGAAGGCAGTTGCGAAGATAAAGAATTTATTGTCGGAACGCCTCCGGTTGCTTTTACGAGGAGAAACGTTTTTTTCCTTCGCCTTCCCTTCGGAGCCTGCGGTAACGTCGGTGGATAATTAATAGCCGTCCTACTTGCAGCCGTCCTACGCGAAATGCTCCACTGGGATTCAGAAAATCGAGGCACGTACGGCTAACATAGGGAAGAGTGCACTCGGGTAGTGTGAAGGGAGATGGGATGTTTTTCTTTCTTTTTCTGCCAGAGTTTTGCTACACCTACTGAACCAGGAGACTATCAAGTTCTGTCTTTTGTGTAATGGATGGTCATCGCTTTGCCTAATTTGTAGCAAACAACATTCACGAGATCTTTTTGTACATCGCTCAAGAAACGAAAACATTGCTAACATGGTTGTGTCGAAGTTGTGTTTCTTTGAGCAGGAAGTCGAAAGAGCAGCGGAGACAAAACAATGAAGAGAGAAGCGTTTTTACTGAAGGAAACGGCGCTAGGTTTATTAGCGGCCTCCTTATTGTAGTATCATCGATTTCGTACATTTCCTGGAATGTTGTTACATAAGAAATAAATTCCCCGTTACGCCTTCAGAATGGATTAGTTTGTGAGCAGACGCGTTCTGATTTATGCATTCTGCTTTACAAGTAAGTGCCGGCTCACACCCCACGTAAACCTGCGAAGTGTTGCTGAAACATTTCCGTGTGGTATGGTGCTGTAAACTACGATATTCGAAAAAATGAATGTATAAACCAAGGAGATAGTTTTGAACAAAGTTTACTTAAGACGTTCTCGTTCTCTCAGAACTCCAGACGAATTGGGACTAACTTTTTGGCCCCTTGTGCGCGCAGAAGTGCAGAAGTGCACGCAAGAGCCAAGCTCACCGTTGTCATTCGTTAGTGATCCGGCTTGAGCCCATCAATATAAGGAGAAAACGAAATGTCGTTATCAGTTGTGCCGTAATAACGCTGTGTTCCAGCCACACTGGTATTGAGACTTTCGGCCAAAGAAACGTAATTTCACAGTTTCTCAAGAAACGTTACATCGATATTATTATGCTTAGCATTGAATTATAGTCCACGAAAGAATTTTTGCCTTCAATTCCTTTTCCACATTTGGTCATATTTTCTGCCACAATCCATGTTGCTGACTGAAACGTGTTCAGTTAGCATGCCGAAGTAAGGGCTCTTCTGCGTCGTTTAAGTATACTTGCTCCCCGTTTGTAGAACTTGGATTGGACAGCAACGGAGTGTACTTATTGCCCCTACTGCAAGTGTGAGAGCTCATAGGAGCTGTAGTTTTATAACCACAGGTTACAAGATAATTCGCGATGCCTCTGTTCCCCAATATATTGCAGCTATTGACCATATGAGAAATAATGTGACGGTATTATGAAGACAATACCTTGTAAGTTTGGGCAAGAAACCAGTTATATAAATAAAAATAACCAGGATGTCTCACCGCAAAAATATTATGCAAATATTTCTTAACAAAGAATATATCACCTTTATGTGTGCACAGCAGCATTATTGCTGGGGAAGTATGGAGACCTCAAGAGTTTTTGTTTTGCTAATAAGCTTTCGTGAAATGTAAATATAACAGCGCGAAGTTATCCCGTCCCCAATGTATATGACGCGAAAATTACATTTCATGTGGACACTGTTTAGTTGAATTATGAGATTTAACGTCGCGAAATTTGCGCAGTGGTCTATGAGGGACGCAGTATAGTAAATGGCTCCGGATGAATGTGGACAACAATATGGTTATTTAGTGTACTTAAATCTAATTACGCGAGCGTTCTTGTATCTTGTGGCCATCGATCTGCGGCCTTCGCGGTCGGAAATCGAGCCCTCGAATTTGTGCTGTGTGGCACAATGTCATAGCCAATGATTCACCGCCCGAGTAAATGCAGGCGCCCTTCAAAATCAAAGCGGATATTGTAGTAGAGAAGAGAATGAAAAAAAAATCTCTGCAGGGTCCGGGGCTGAGGACCGGACATAATGGAGCTTATAGTCAAGCTACCTCAGAGTAAAACCTGAGAGGGAACTGTACGTTGCGTAGCTAAAACTTAAATACTAAAGCAAGAAACATTCGGCACTGCTTTACACCTCCCACCTTCTGCACGATCATTTCTGGTTATTTTTCAAATCAAACATCAAGAGAAAAAAAAAAGGAATGAAGACCTGTCGCAACGAGCAAACTTTGCGCATGAAGGAGCTTTCGCGAGCTGAAACGACACCGCTGCTCCATGTAAGAAGAAAAAGAAAAGGAAGGTGTATTGCGTGGCTTGGAATTTCTTCATCTTTCATCACTCCTGCGAAATGCATGCTTGCGAAATTAGTCGGGAAGACAAATCTTTCGTCGAAGGCGAGCTCTCGGGGTTCAGAAGAACTGAACGACCCGACAATAACGGGCCCTGCCATCTTCAAGCGCGCCTCTCAGTTTTATCGCTTCAGTTTTCGGTGCTTTGCACCGCAGACGGCGCTAGAAGAATAAGGTGCGCGCGTACGCAAGGGGCAGAAAGAGGTGAGCACCCCTATCACGGCGAGTGCAGGTTCTCCAAGAGCGTTAAGAATTACGCCGCTTTCGACACCGGAGAGGGTGATTGAACACTTATCTCAAAGTTTCGCGTGAAGGCTGAAGGCGGGAAAATGTGCTGCTATTTTTGTTTTTGTTTCTAATCTTATGCAACACTGCACATGCGTAGAAAGTTCATTAGGGCTTATTAATATACCAACGATGGAAGGCAAAGCGAAGCGGCGCAGTCTGTCATCCGCCTCACTATAGTGCTCAAGCTGTTCTCGTTACATATATGTAACGAGAACAGCTTGAGCACTGGTGTTTCATATACCGATCGGTCTAAACGAGAAAGGAATGAACACAAGGCATTAAATAGAACCTTGAGTGCTCATCGATACCTTGTTTAATATACACTGAACCACATTTGTACACGTATCATGATAATGACACCTTCGGCTTGACTTTCTTTTTCGATTTTGTTTTTGTTTTACAAATACTCAGCAACGGGAAAGTGTAGGCCAGATCAGAGCCGGCTATTCCAATGTAGAGTTAGGAAATTGGAGGGCGATATTATATGACAGGTACGCAAATTCCACAGGCATAGCTGCACGCTAAGTCTAGGAATAAATGTAAAATGTCAACAAGAAAAAAAGAAAAGAACTAACCAGCAGAAGCGCCCTCATAGCTGATCCAGCTACTTCTAGCAGCTATATATTCCAGTGTCTTCAAAAAAAAATAAAAACTTCAGATTGATGGTTGAGCGCCTGCATCATTGACCCGCCTCTGACATGTCTTTGGCGTCAAGCAGTGACATAAAGTCCGCGATCCAAGGTTTCACGCACATGGAATTGTCTTTTCTTGCGAAACTCTCTGAATAACTTCGTTTGTGTGTTTGTGTTTCTGTGACTTTATCCGCTATTTGTGCGCTCGTGTGATCGCTCTGCACACCAATAATTAACGCCCCGCACATGGAGTAGCATTTCAAGCGACCAGCTTGGCTAAGGTATCCAGCATATCATTAAAATCTTTATTACTTTTCTCTTACTAATATGGATGAGATAGTTCAAGTGGCTGAGGAGTTCTATAGAGATTTATACAGTACCAGTGGCACCCACGACGATAATGGAAGAGAAAATAGTCTAGAGGAATTCGAAATCCCGAAGGTAACGCCGGAAGAAGTAAAGAAAGCCTTAGGAGGTATGCAAAGGGGGAAGACAGCTGGGGAGGATCAGGTAACAGCAGATTTGTTGAAGGATGGTGGACAGATTGTTCTAGAGAAACTGGCCACCCTGTATACGCAATGCCTCATGACCTCGAGCATACCGGAATCATGGAAGAACGCTAACATAATCCTAATCCATAAGAAAGACGCGCCAAAGACTTGAAACATTATAGACCGATCAGCTTACTGTCCGTTGCCTACAAAGTATTTACTAAGGTAATTGCAAATAGAATCAGGAACACCTTAGACTTCTGTCAACCAAAGGACCAGCCAGGATTCCGTAAAGGCTACTCAACAATAGACCATATTCACACTATCAATCAAGTGATAGAGAAATGTGCAGAATATAAACAACCCTTATATATAGCTTTCATTGATTACGAGAAAGCGTTTGATTCAGTCGAAACCTGAGCAGTCATGGAGGCATTACGGAATCAGGGTGTAGATGAGCCCTATGTAAAAATACTGGAAGATATCTATAGCGGCTCCACAGCCACCGTAGTCCTCCATAAAGCAAGCAACAAAATCCCAATAAAGAAAGGCGTCAGGCAGGGAGATACGATATCTCCAATGCTATTCACAGCGTGTTTACAGGAGGTATTCAGAGACCTGGATTGGGAAGAATTGGGGATAAAAGTTAATGGAGAATACCTTAGTAACTTGCGATTCGCTGATGATATTGCCTTGCTTAGTAACTCAGGGGACCAATTGCAATGCATGCTCACTGACCTGGAGAGGCAAAGCAGAAGGGTGGGTCTGAAAATTAATCTGCAGAAAACTAAAGTAATCCTTAACAGTCTCGGGAGAGAACAGCAATTTACAATAGGCAGCGAGGCACTGGAAGTCGTAAGGGAATACATCTACTTAGGGCAGGTAGTGACGGCGGATCCGGATCATGAGACGGAAATAATCAGAAGAATGAGAATGGGCTGGGGTGCGTTTGGCAGGCATTCCCAAATCATGAACAGCAGGTTGCCATTATCCCTCAAGAGAAAAGTATATAATAGCTGTGTCTTACCAGTACTCACCTACGGGGCAGAAACCTGGAGGCTTACGAAAAGGGTTCTACTCAAATTGAGGACGACACAACGAGCTATGGAAAGAAGAATGATAGGTGTAACGTTAAGGGATAAGAAAAGAGCAGATTGGGTGAGGGAACAAACGCGAGTTAATGACATCTTAGTTGAAATCAAGAAAAAGAAATGGGCATGGGCAGGACATGTAATGAGGAGGGATGATAACCGATGGTCATTAAGGGTTACGGACTGGATCCCAAGGGAAGGGAAGCGTAGCAGGGGGCGGCAGAAAGTTAGGTGGGCGGATGAGATTAAGAAGTTTGCAGGCACGGCATGGCCACAATTAGTACATGACCGGGGTTGTTGGAGAAGCATGGGAGAGGCCTTTGCCCTGCAGTGGGCGCAACCAGGCTGATGATGATGATGATGATGATGATGATGATGATGATGATGATGATACTTTTCTCTCCATAGGCTATGACGGACAAAAGGTAGAGACGGGCGAGCACTGACTTCCAACTGCACTTTAGTATGGAAAACATTTGAAACATACGAAAAGGGTACGTGATCCAGCGTCTGTGTATGATGAACCAACCAAATAAGGAGAAAAGCGCCAATGCCGCTGTACATATGTATGTGTTGGTGGGTTATGTTATATGTTGACTGTTCTGTGCTGACTTTATGTGACAATGCATTTACACGATGTGTGTACCACCCGCTGACTAGAGATTGCATTGTTATGTGTCATTATTATTTGCATTTACACGATGTCTGCACTACCCACTGACTAGAGACTATTATTAGCTAACGGCAATATTTGTATTTTTGAGACTTTCTTGTACAGTGCTGGGAAGTTATTTAACATGCATATTCTATGTACCACGTATTTTTTACGTCAAAGTGCTACTGTGAAAATGTTGCTTGACAAGTTCTGGCGCTTGTATGAGAAGGTTGTTTGACATATAATCTTGAACCCTGCAAGTTGTAGGTTAGACCAACTCAAAAGCTAAGTAGTAGCTGGCATCTAAATTGTGCGTCAACATCTCTTATATCAATAGAAAAAACCTTCTTAAAATATGGAAGAACAAGGAAAGTGAAACACTGCTGAAGTAATAATCGCTGTCTAACGCACACGTGCAGCTATTAATAAACATGGACTTTTTATCAAGCAGAGCAACTGATGGCTTGCTAACACAATCACATAAAATGGCAGTTAACATTTTATGTAAGTGCATATTAAGTGAAACATAAGTACCCGTTAGGCTGGTAATAAGTCCTGCTTACTGGGACATTTATTCACGTTCAGGCAGCGCTATAGAAATTGGGGAAGTAATAGTATGATGCTCTTTAACGCTTTCTTCGCCAAAGCATAGCCACGTTTTTTGCATTTTATAGTGATCATTGGTCACTTCAATTATTTGTTTCCCCGAATATTATGTGCTTCAGCTTACTTTTAATACCTAGTTGTGGGACATCTGTAAAAATGAGCGCCAACGCTTATCTTTCCCATACACCTATAAAATGGTTCTTATTCCATTCAGACCGTTCTTGAAAGTGGGAGCAGCAGAATTTTCATACATGTGTATAGCTTATAACTTAAGAAACACGTATTTCAAAAATTTCGATAGCAGTAATTGTTTTGTGCCCAAAATGCATTTGCCTTACTTCGCATTACGAGCGATAAGCTGCTCTAAGTAATCTCCGTATCGCCTCGGACTCCCGAGATGTGCAAACATCATTTTTCCAGCAGTCAATAATATTTTGCAGAGGAGTGAAATATAATAGCGTAACAATAATTACGGACCAGATACAGTTCACGTCCTTTTCAGTTAACAGAGCAACCGATGCATCAAGACCATTACGCTTTAATTTCGTAAAAGCAAAACTATTCTGCGATCACGTGGAATTCCATCAGCGTTATGTTATTACATTAGTTATCTTGGTACTTTTGTTTCTTTGCAGGCATCTGTATTCACGCAAATGTACTGCAGTACAACCATGTAACGGGTGATTCGGGGTCGTGAAACTACCAGATGGCGGGTTTTATAAACCGCTTTTCAATTTGCTTGTTGAAACACATGGCGATAATGTAAACAATGGAGTAAATAATTGAACTGTATATTGCAGTGCGTACGTAAAGAGCCATTAAAGATGAATGCCGCTAGCTGCTAGGTGTCATCGAATAACTGTGCCACAATATAGGGCATACGCGACCTTGTAAACCCCGAACACGGTGGCTGGGATGTTACAAGGAACCAAAGCCGCAACACTAAAGTATATTTTTGCTTAGCACACAAAGAAGACTAAAAAGTTGAACAAAAAGTAGTGACCATCAAATGCGCACGTGCATTCAGACAGAAACAACATGAAAGTGAGAAGAGCCAGGTAAGTTAGTCAGAAGAAAAAAAGTCACAGGCCTGCGCGGCACCAGCAGCACAGTCACAGCGTAAGCTGGAGGAAAGGCTCGATATGGGAGCTCCGTTTTCGGCACCACGCACTACATGATCTTCGCGGCGAAGTCTCTTCGTGTCGTTTTCACGAGAGCGATCTGAACTCTCCGGCTGGTCTCGACGATGAGCTGGCTTGTGCGGCACAGCACTTTGCTGAGCCAATGCTTCTTGGTTGCAGCCGCACGCGTAGCTCTACGGTTCGCTTCTTCAGCAGCACTTCGTATCTTGCGAGGAGGCGCCATAAAACGTACCGAACACTACGTGGCGCACATGTCACATACCTGTCACATGTAACAAGCACGGTACGCTGCTGTTGTTGATAATGATAATGATGGATTGTCAGCATCACCTTAGAAATGGAATTGTGACAAATAGCCACCTAGCCTGCTTGAGTTCATCAGGTCCAGCTAAATGTAGCATGCAGTTGCTATATACAATTGCTACATGTTGGGACACCTGAAGAAATATAACGGAACTTCGATGCAAAGTTTTTAAGTATCGACACTACAAGGCGCGCATATCAAATGGCACGATACGAAAGTAATAATGATGATGATTTATTGACATTCCCTCTGAAACAGGACGGTGAAAAACGGCCACCTTGCCTGCTTTAATTATTCACGTAAGCCGTACATGTTTTTCATTAGGTTAGGATTTATACGCCTCAATAATCTTCTTTTTCTCCCTCAACTCATCGTCAACTGCCTTGTACCGCTACCTGTGCATTTGCTACATGGCGTTGTACACGGTGTAATAATATGCAACTGCAATGCAAAACGTGCACGTATCGATGCTAGGCGGCGCGCATGTCACATCGCGTGTCTCCTCGCGCGCTAGGACGTGTGTATAGGATATTGTGTTACTTTTTTTTCCGCTGCATGCTAGCAAGCACTGGCGTGGCTCACATCGCGAAGATGCATAAAGGGCGACACAACTTGTCGCAAAAATAAATGTGCCAACCCAAGTCCCCCTTTCTTTACGGGCAAGAACAAGTATATGCGGCTGGTTCCTTCCCTAGTCGATGCCTATATAAAAACGGCGAAGACAGGGTGGATTTTTTGGACGTTGATGCGCGAAACACATAGGACATTCATGACATACCATATCTCAGAGGTAAGAAATATATAGGTTACAGACTGTGACACGTGATAACATTGACAGCTGTCGCCCTTGTAATGCATTAGCCTCTTTCTTTGCTCTCGCCGCTTGTTCACTCCGTGGAGGCCCAGGAGATGTGCTCAAAAGGGTTAAAAGAATGCCAGAACACCTTTCGGTAAAAGCATTTTTTTTCTTTACGCGACTCACTAATGCATTATCGTTTAAAACATGAATTCATAACAAACATATTTTTGTACCGTGGTCCATTAACAGCTTCTTATGCAAGAAACCTGAAACGATACAGCATGCGTTTCTAGATTACTGGAAACGTATCTTTTCCTGTGATGTGCTGCGAAGGACGTTAAAGAAAGAGCTAACTTTAGATCCACATGGGATAAGATTCTTGCCGGTTGAAACAGAGGCTTTTCCGTAAGACGCTATATTGGTGCTGGGCCTCCACAGTTTGTGGAAGGCTAGAATGCAGTTCAACAGTGCTGATGTCAGTTCGCGACCTAATCGCGATCACTTCAATGAAGCTGTAGTACGGTTCAGGGATGTCCATCGGGCACTCTCTGAACAGCCAACATGGATTGACATTCGAGATAAAGTGGCTGCATTGAAGAAATTTTTATATGTAGTGTCAGCAAAATTCTTGCTTACATGTTTCATCTTTTGTGTATTGTTTGTGTATAATGTCAAAGCCGGCAACAACAACAACAACAACAACAACAACAAAACAGCTGCCATGGCTCAGTGGTAGAGTATTGCTGATTCCCACGCAGTGGGCCCAGGGTCGATCCCGGCGAGAACTGGGCTTTTTATGCGAAACATACTAGCCGCACAACCACGCTCTTGCTGCGCCGCGCGCGGCCGCGTAGCTACCATATGACGTCATAGCAGCTGCAAAAGCGGAGGCTCAACTCGTGCGCTGGCTTGCGGCCGCGTAGCTACATAGCCGGGTCTCAGCTCGTGCGCTCGCCTGCATGAGTTGTTTCCTCGTCTAGCCGAACCAAATATAGCCAAGCAACAGCAGTTCACCAGGCTAAACAGTGGTTCAACAACTAAAATAAAGGCTAGTATGCTTCGCATCCTGGGCTTAACCTTAGCTTAGCCACAGCCATTTTTTTTCTCATTCCCGGCAATAGGTGCTCCGGACACTGACGGCGGCTGCGGCGGACACCATCGCCACCCGAAACGGTTGTTGGAATGAGCCCACAACAGCTTACGCTGTGAAACGCGGTTTGCTGCCCTACATTGAAGGGTGGGCAAAGTGGATGTAAAAACCATACGAAGGACATAGAACGCATCAGTTAAATGTGAGTTGCCCGACGGAAAGGGCGGGAACTTCAAATTAAGAGGAAATCGAAAAGGAAAGATTCGAGGACAACTAACCACTTTTTATGAATGGTGAATGGAAAAGCATTTATGTCCATTTGAACGCCGCTGAGCCATCCTTCGAGTCATGAATTCTTCGCAGGCAAGCGAGCGTGATGCGACGCTTAGCGCGTTTTGATTTGACGTTACGAGACGCAGTTAGAACGCACGCGAGAGCTTGCGCGGGCAGAGAACGCGCGGATAACACAGGCCTCCGAGAGCGAGAGCAAGGGTGACGTGGCGTCGCGGCGTTGCCCTCTCCCCTCACTCAACACCTGGCACGCTATCGCAGCAGCAGGTGTGCCCTTTCGCCCACTCTGCTCCGTTGATGCACGTTCGTGACGTGGCGTCGCGCCCAAGCAGAAATTAGGTGCCGGTTTTCGCACAATGGGTGATTTGACGCTTTCGCATCAATGAGACACGATGCTGACTTTCAACAAGGCTTATTGCGCAGGGGCACAGCACTGGAGTAAATCAATACGGTGGCTCCTCAGGTAGCTACTGTAATATAAAGCATTCTTCAGGACGCCTAGCACAGTGGAGGCTCATGCTACGAAGACTCGACGTCACCGGGATTTCGAAGACCAAAGGAAAACACTCTGATGTCGACTGTGTGTCTCACGACCCAATCGATCAGCAACCGAAAGACTACTGGAATGAGGATGGCTTACTCATCGTGCATATATTCTCTAAGGACTATTTATGCGCTACAGTTCTACAGTGTTATTTATTGTCGATATCATGTCTACAGATATGTTAATGATTAACCTGGATAAGTGAAAACTCAAAGAAGTCGGCAATACGTCTGCAGACGCGGAAGACCGTTTCGATCTGGCATTATACAGTTAAACTGTCGCAGAAAGCAGGGCCAGCTGCTGGAACCCAAGTGGACGTGCAACAGTATGCAAAGAACGTGCTAATAATGATAACACTAAGATATGTTTACACCAAAACTCTTATTTCCAATAAGTAACGTTTCCCGACGGGAAAAAGCGCGCGCGAATAGGAGCCCACAAACGAGGGACCACAGAGTTCGAATAATCAAGAAGCGTGGCTTAAAAAAACATTACAGCGATACATTGCATGAATGTAGCTTCTGTTACGAATCTAACTTGCAGAAGTAGAAATGAATTATAAAAATCAAAAGCTCACTAATGGAACGTAATCGCATCGCGGGCCAATTGTATAACACTTATTCCACATGGCGAATACCATGAAACGACAATTGTCCGAACACAACCTGGGATAGCTAGAACGCTAATGTGACAATAATACGACTTGGGTATTAGGAAGGGGAGCAGTGCAGGCTATAGTATACATGGTGTTTCACGTAACTTGGGCCAAATCTTGTATGTGTGCAATTGATACGTAGCTGGACAGAATCAAAGTAATATTGTTTGCCGTCGCTTGGAGATACTCAGATTATTTTTTGCATTCAGCTTAATTAGAATAATTAGTCACAATTATTTAATAAACTTCTTATTAGAATTCGATGGAAAATGTGGATGAGAAAATTGTAGACCAACGTGAAAAACTCCTGATACAGCTTTCTGTAGCTCAATCGGTGCTGCATAAAAGTGTTTTCCCGAGCTGGAAATATACCTGCGAATAAGCGCAAAGTGGTTCGAGCGGTCAGTAGTGCGGCAATTTTTCCTTTTCTCGCGGGCATCTTTCACGCTCCGAAAACAATGTTATCGAGCACGTGTTGAGTGACAGAAAGCTGTATTAGAAGTTTTTCACGTTGCTCTATAATTTTCTTATAACACTTTTCATCTGACTATAACAATAGTTTGAAGTTCATTAATTAAGTATAATTGTCTAATAAGTGGAATGCCAAAAAATAATCTGAGTATCTTTAAGTAAAGGCAATAAATATTACATTTATTTTTATGTTTGGCCCAAGTTAAGTGAAACATCCTGTATATACCGAGCATGCATGCTGATCGCCCTATCATTTTCTTTTCAAAACCTGCTCCTTGAGTATCTGTGTTGCTACTGTTGCTTGTCTAGCCACACAATCTTAGTTTTGTCCTTGCTGTATGTTTCTTTAGATTTTTCCTACTTTCTGTTCAATGGTGGAGCTCTTCGATGTTGTTCTCCGTCCGCATTTCCTTTCCTCGCCAGCTTCCTTTACATAGCGTTTTAATTTCCAGAACTGTGGGAGTCGCAGGAGAATAAGCGATTACTGTGACCCAGGCTCAATATCGATGGTGAACGTTGCGTTCCTGTGCTGTACGAATAGCAGTTTATTTACATCACCGCTCTTTACGAAAGTGCAGTAATGGTGGCGGACACAGATGCCAAGCCCGCGAAGAGGCTCGGCAGGTCCTCTGCCCTTTTACGCTACGGCAGGGACGGAACAGCAAAGACATTGGAAATGTAATCCAAGTTGAAAAGAAAAAGTGACAACGAAAACAAAAGTGTTTATTAAATTCTGTGGTATTACGGGCTAAGATCCGAGTACGGTTACCAGGCAAAACGTAGGGCGGGGGGGGGGGGGATCTAGAACTATTTGCGCCACGTGCACCTAATACCTAATATCTCATTGTACATGTCGATGTACTAACGCATTACTTCTCTTTATACACAGCCCTCAAGCACTGGACTGATGCGTTGTGCTTAGCAACCTTCAATTTTTGAACAACAACAAAAGAAAAGGTTATTTCACTATTCAGTTTCATTTTTAGCAATACACATTCGCATTTGTGATGGAAACTTGGAGGCATTTAGTCTTGTGTACCTGCAGGAGGCCTGGATTTCTTTCTAGATTAGCCAATATATCATGCTTATATACGATTTTCCGTTGTTATAGCCTGTCTGCATGCCCAGAAACTTAAGCAATTTTTGCTTCCATGGGACATAAAGCACGATGGGTGCACCTAAACCTCAGCATATGGTAAGTGGAATGCGCTAAAAACGTTATTTAGTTGAAGTGATGCGTAAAAGAAAGATTTGACATGACGCGTGGCAGGAGTCCTCAAAGAAGGCAGCTTAATTTAAATTTAAAGTGAGAAAACGTAAAAAAAACAGCAGTGTGTGAGACATTCCTGCCATGATCTATGTCAGTATGCTTCTCAACGACAACAACCGTTCCTGAAAGGAGCTACTTGGGCGAAGCAATGACCGGCACGCCTTGCAAGACTGACTTGATCTGCTTGCAGTCAAGGGTGCAGCCAGGTGGGTGGCACAGCAGGCACGTGACTCCTCCCGCCCCTCTTTCTCAATATTTCTGTGTACTGGGACGCTGCTTGCCCATTAGCCATCCTTTCTACCCTTCCTCCTCTTTCTGCAGAAGTCCGCGCCTTCCTCCCCTCTCCCTCAGTGAGAGTGAGTAAAGACTTTATTTGAAAACAAGGTATTGGCGGCCACCCGAGCCCCTGGGCCCGGGCGGCTTTTTCAGCTCTCTTGATGACCTAGGCCTGCAGGTCAGGGTCGGTACTGAGCAGCACGGCCTACCGCTGCTCAGTGTTACTTATTTCGTGAATTGTGTGATTTTCTCCCTCTCAAAAATAATTCCTGGCTGCGCCACTGTCGGCAGCCAACCACCTCCTCTTCCTCCACCGATGCGCTGGCGCTACGCTAAAGGAAGGTAACTTTGCTCGTAAATGTTCTTCCGAAGAAAAAGAAAACATACTTATTGTTACGAAGAGTTGCGAAGAAATGGGTTTATTTACAGGATATAGACGATGATGGTAGCCTGATCGTAGCGCAACCCGGCCTCTCCAACTCTTCATTTTCTTCGTCTTCTCTTCTTTCTTCTTGTTCCTGATTTTCGTATCCGTTACAATATATTGGTTAAATTTTAGAAAAGCAACTGTCAGTTACACCCCCAGCCACCAAAACCAAACGAACATAGAAGCGTATAAAAAGTGACACCTTTTTGTGGCACATAGATGCTGTTTAAAGCGATGCTGAAAAATTTATGGTAAGAAAAAAAGGCAAGGTATGTAAAAGAAAGTTTTGCTTTTACGTATATTAGTTGCTGTAAACGTAACGAGTATTATTTTAACTTATGTCTCACAATTCTAACACACCATGGAATTATATCATAATAGAATGACTCTTGAGAGGTTCTTGTTAGCCGAAACGAAGACATAACAAAAATTGAGCCAGTTCTCTCTGACCGAAGACCCGCCTATTTCACGTTAACGCAGTTTGGAAAGTGCTCAGAGGTGTAACCTCGAACTTTGGTGCGTGAAGTGAAGCCAACTTTCCGCGAAAAAAAAAAGAAACAGCAGTGTCCTGCCGCGATCGATAAGAGCTTCGTTATGCACGAGACGACTCTTGCGTTAGTGCAAATGGCCAGTCCCAGAAGGAGACATGGTTGGCCAAGTCAGTTCAGCCGTCCTCATTAACCTTGACCTGGAAATCTGAGCAATATAAGCACGGATTTCAAATGACAAACAGCGACACTTTTACTGTCTCATATGTATCCAGGCACAAATATTTATGAAGAGATTTGTGTGAAAGCTCGACGGACAAAGGGAATTACTTTATTATTATTTTAATTGCGTATAATTTTATTAACAGGTATCAGTAAGGTTCCGGTTACGGAAACCATGCCTTGGCAAGTATTGCTGAAAAGGTAGGTATGATGACACGGGCAAATCAAAACTTAGTGCGCATGTACCGGTAACCGAAGTATTAGGAAGCAAGTAATTTCGGATAGATGTGCAGTTTCTGGACTTCGATACTTAATTGTTTCGTCGTGTAACATATGTTCACAATTATTTAGCTAACGACTTCTCTTCTTTACTTATTTGAAGCGCGTTGCTCATTTCCGACACTATTGAAAACGACGTGATCAAATAACAGAATCGAGACACAAAAACAAAGAAAGAAAAATAGGTGCTATTGGCAAGTATTTGCCAAGGAATCCTTGGTGAATTGAAGTGCTGTTCAGTGACCCAAATTTGTTGAACTGAAGACGATTGTCTCAATGCGTGGCTAATAACCTCCTCACATGAACCTTGCTGCATTTGTGTGATGGATCTGGGTGATTTTCGTGTGAATTTATAACAGGAGAGGCAAGAAATGCTAAGCAGAGACTGCGGTGGTGGGAACTTTTCACAACTCCTTGTGTGGTATAAATTTCGCAATGCAATGCACATGTGTAGCAAGTCATTCGTAGCCAATAACAATATATGTGGAAACCAGCACTCCTACGCAAGCAAGTGGACAATAAATTTTTACTCTAAAGAATATTTCTTTCTGACAAACTGACAACTTTTAACGAAAACCCCACATGTGTGATTCCCGTAATGCCAACAGCTTTCACTGTAAAGAAAGACAACGTTTCATGTCTTCAGGCACAAAAAAAAAGAAAGGAGTGGGTCATGCTGGTTGGCGCGTTTGAACTGCTATTTTGCGGAAGGCCTTAGTAAATTTGTCCGAAGAGCTGTAGGTAGCATAAATGCTCTGAGTCACATTAATCGTTTAGGAGAGGAAACCTAATTGATGTACACTCTGAAGAGAAAATGAAATAAATCAGTAGTTTAGTTCTATTCAGCCAATTCCGAGTCACCGAAACAAGCATTTGGTAAAAGTGTATCACTCATGTCTGACGAAAACAGCGCTGGAGTCACGAGAAGCTCAAAAGAAAAATTATCATGAGTGGCCCAAAAATGAACCGCCCATAGAACTTCTCGACAGTTTTCTAATAGGTGTGACCTACAGTATCAAAGATAATGGTATATCAAACTCCGGCCAGACATACCAGTAATAATCAAATTACGGGACAAAACTACGATATCATTATGAGGAACGCCGTAGTAGGGGGCTGCGAATTATTTTGGACACCTGAGGTTCGGTAACATACACCCAATGTATGGTAAACCGGTGTTTTTGCATTTAGCCCCCATTGTAGTTCGCCCCCTCGTGCTCGGCTGCTGAGCACGAGGTCGCGGGATCGAATCCCGGCCACGGCGGCCGCATTTCGATGGGGGCGAAATGCGAAAACACCCGTGTGCTTAGAGTTAGGTGCATGTTAATAAACCCCAGGTGGTCAAAATTTCCGAAGTCCCCAACTACGGCGAGCTTCATAATCAGAAAGTAGTTTTGGTATGTCAAACCCCATAATTTATTTTTTTAGTGCAGCGCTCAGAGTACCCCTTCACCAGAACAATACTTCTTGCCACCCAGGGCTTCTTTCAGTGGTCCGGGTATAAGGAAGTCGCTCGGGGCAAGGTCCGCTGAGCATGGCTGATATCCAAGACACAGAAAATTCAGGTTTGTTATTGTGGCAACGCTTGCACGGGTCGTATGGGGCTGTGCATCGTAATGTTGCTACACAACGTCTGCAGGCAGCAATCCACAACTTTTCAATTTGATTGCAGGCCGAACATGATTTTCAGGAGGTCAGAGTACGATTCACTCGTGGTAGTGGTCCCTCGCAACGCGTCGTGCTCCAAGATGACGACGCGTATACCACCCCAAAAGAGGCCCAGCATAAGCTTCCTTGCTTACGGACGTGTTCGGAACTTCTTTAGTTTGGGTTATGAGTGATTGCGCCATTGTTTAGTTGCTCTCTTCATTTCTGGTTGGTGGTTGTGAACCCAGGTTTCGTGCCCGGTCACGTTTCTTGCAAGGAAGGCATCCCTTTTTTGCTTAAACGCGCCGCCGAGGTTGTTCACACTGATCAGCACGTCGCTGTTTGAGCGCTGGAGTCAGTCGCCGGGGCACCTATCTTGCAGACACTGTGACATCAGAGCACATCATGCGCAATGTGGTATGATTCATGTCTACACATGCTGCAATGTCATCGTGCGACACTCGGCGGTCTTCCATTGCCACGAATTGAACGGCTTCAATGTTTTCTGGATTCACAAAGGGTGTGTCGCACACAGACAAGAAGCATCGGCCAAGGAAGTCATAGCACTTGTGAGTTTACCACTCAATTTGTAGACTTCCCGCTGTGACACACATGGATCACCAACATTCATTATGCAATAAATTTAGAGAGGCTTCACACCATCACTATGCAGAAACTTAGTAAGAGAACGCTGTTCCACCGTGGTACGAGGTGCTAGTCTGGTGGTGATTTTTACACTGTTCCTGTACCGTTATTTCTGCACCTGCGCGATGCTGTTGCCTAGGAAACATAGGACGCACTATTATGAACTTGTCTTTCTTTATGGGGTTTTACGTTCCAAAACCACTTTCTGATTATGAGGCACGCCGTAGTGGGGGACTCCGAATATTTGGACCACCTGGGGTTGTTTAACGCACACCTAAATCTAAGTACAAGGCTGCTTCGGCAGTTCGTCTCCATCACAATGCGGTCGCCGCGGCTGCGATTAGATCCCACGACCTCGCGCTTAGCAGCCCAACACCATAGCCACTAAGCGACCCCAGGGGTGAACATGCCTTCCAAAACACAGGCTATTGTTGCCATCTGTCGCTTTTTTTGTTACATATTTGTTGTGTTCATTTGACACTGACCTGCTCATGTGGGCGTACACATACACACACACACACACACACACACACACACACACACACACACACACACATATATATATATATATATATATATATATACACACACACATATATATATATATATATATATATATATATATATATATATATATATATATATATTGGGCACGGTCGCATCGGAATGAATATGTGGCTGACAAACCCCTTTGTCTTCATGCTCCAGGCGCTTCCTGTATTCTTGGTGGCTGGACCGAGTGCCCTCGTCGTCTCCCGTCCAGTCCACATCGACGAGCCTCAAAGCAGTGGCCACGCGTTCACGGACGATAACTGGGCTGCGCGACAACGTCTGCGCAACGACGCTCAGGCTTCCATTCCGTTCCGTTTGGATCACCACTTCTTCATGGCTGCAGCGACATCGGCAACCTTATCGACATCAACCGCTTTAAATAGCAGCTGCTTCCACGAGTACAGCATTGGGCACGGTCGCATCGGAATGAATATGTGGCTGACAAACCCCTTTGTCTTCATGCTCCAGGCGCTTCCTGTATTCTTGGTGGCTGGACCGAGTGCCCTCGTCGTCTCCCGTCCAGTCCACATCGACGAGCCTCAAAGCAGTGACCACGCGTTCACGGACGATAACTGGGCTGCGCGACAACGTCTGCGCAACGACGCTCAGGCTTCCATTCCGTTCCGTTTGGATCACCACTTCTTCATGGCTGCAGCGACATCGGCAACCTTATCGACATCAACCGCTTTAAATAGCAGCTGCTTCCACGAGTACAGCATTGGGCACGGTCGCATCGGAATGAATATGTGGCTGACAAACCCCTTTGTCTTCATGCTCCAGGTGAGCAAACGTTTTGGCAAATGTTACCGTAGTAATTGCTTGATTCTTCTTGTGCTGCCGTGCCCAAGGCAAATGTGTTCTTTGCTTCGAAACTGCATAGTGTCTTTAAGATACCTGTTGTTGCTGGGAGGCGATGTAGAGAGCAACCCTGGTCCCAACATGCAGGAACTTGCTGCTGAAATTAGAAAAATGGCTGCCGACATCACCGCTATCAGAAACGAAAATAAGGGTTCAAGTGAGTCGTTAGCAAGTATTCACTCCAAACTAGATCTTTTAGGACAGCTTGAAAGTCGTATGTCAACCATCGAGGAAAAGTGCATGCAACTGGAAAAGACCATGAAATCATTTCTGCGTCAAATTGACGACCTAGAAAACCGAAGCAGACGGTCGAACCTAATTATTTACGGACTAAGCGAACTCGAGGATGAAACATCGGAATTCCTAGAACACGAGGTTAGCACTAAACTAATTAAAGAAGTACTTGGTGTAACGTTTTCCGGTTTCGAGCGAATTCACCGCTTGGGAGGGAAGAAGGCTAACAAAACGCGCCCCGTGATCTTCAAGCTGTTCGATTACAGAGACAAAGCCAAGATACTTAAGAACTGTTTTAGACGGAAGGGTTCCAAAATTTCTGTCAGCGAAGATTTTTCTCTGGCGGTACGCAATATAAGAAAAAAACTTTGGGATAGTTGCAAACTTAATAGAGAAAAGCACGAAAAGGTCAGACTCGTTTACGATAAGATCAAAGTAAATGATGAACTCTTTGCATGGGATGAAGAATTAGGCAAGAAAATACCAGTAAAAAAAGTGTCTCCTCGAATTGCCGAACGGCAACCTGCTAAGTTAAGAAAAAACTAACTATTCTTAATATCAACGTCAGGAGTATAGTTAATAAGACGGTAGAACTTGAGGCCTTGTCTCTTGAACATGAACCTGATATCATAACCATTAGTGAAACTTGGCTGTCATCATGTATCTTGACCAACAATATATTTCCCCCAGGTTATATAGTTCTTCGTCAGGATAGATGTACACGTGGCGGTGGCGTCGCGATTTTAGTGAAAGACGACATTCACACCACACCGCTACCTAACATTACCGGCGCAGAAGCACTGTTTTGTAGGATCACGATCGGCGTATATTCCCTTTATGTTGGTACAATGTACAGAGCACCGAATTCTGGCCCGGAGCCATTACATATCTTGTCTGACTACATGCAGCGTCACCTTCAAGGGGACAAAAAGGTTGTCCTTACGGGGGATTACAATCTACCAGGTATAAGATGGGATTCGTACGATGCTGGTGTTATCGATAAGGACAGCGCTGAGGCGATACTTGATATGGCCTTCAATAGTGGTTTAAAGCAAATCATTCAGCAACCCACACGTGTCACTTTGTCGAGCAGCACAATTCTTGATCTAACTTTTGTGAGTGAAAACATTCCTGTAGAGGACATATCATGGGAAATAATTGACGGAATTTCGGACCACAAGGCAACCAATGTTGTCTATCACTACCGTCGCCAGCACGCTCAGAAAAATTGATCACACGAATATATGATTGGAAAAACGCAGATGATGTCGGCATTCTTGACTTTTTTGATTATCACTACCCCAATTTTTCTTGTCTTTTCCATGATAATTCTGTGACAGTAGATGAATTATGGGCGAAATTTAAGACCTATGTACACGAATGTTTATCAAACTTCGTACCCATGAAAAAAAAGAAAGTGCACAAAAGAAACCCTTGGATCACAAGGAATATAATACATATGAAACGTAAAATGTCAAGGCTGAGGAAACTTAAGGGTAAGACATCAAATCCCTGTTTCTCTGACAAAATTAGAAAATTGGCACATGAGTTGAAAGTAGTGATAAAGCAAGCAAAACATACGTACATGAACGTCACACTTAGCAACTTCATCAAGACGGCTCCTCAAAAATTTTGGAGATATTTTAACGCGAACGTGCATAAGCAAAGCAATTTGCCGCAGAAGGATGCTTTCCAAAGAGCAAATCAGTTTAATAACTTTTTTAAATCCGTTTTTACACAAGACAACGGAATTTCACCAGATTTAAACCATCAGCCGAGGGGAACCGGCGACATACTTGGTGATATAGAGATAACAGAATCAGGTATACTTTCACTGCTGCTTAACATGGACATTAAAAAATCTTGTGCCAAGATGGGATCCCCAATACTTTCCTCAAGAGATACGCAGAATGGGTCTCTAAATACCTCTTACTTATCTTTAAAAAATCTCTAGAATCGTCTGACGTGCCCAAAGACTGGAAAATAGCAAAGATTGTCTCGATTCTCAAATCAGGTGACGCAACAAGCCCATCAAATTATAGACCGATTTCGCTAACCTGCACATCTTGCAAAATTCTCGAACACATCATACTAAAACACATCGTAACCTTTGCGGAAGATAATAACTTGCTTAGCATCAACCAACATAGTTTCAGAAAAGGACTGTCTACTGTTACGCAACTGACACAAACTGTGCATGATCTCGCTCTAACAATTGATAACCGCGGGCAGACTGACATAATATTCTTAGATCTATCGAAGGCCTTCGACCGGGTATCCCATCCTAAACTCCTGGGCAAACTACAACATATTCTCGGATCTGGCAGCATAATAAACTGGATAAAAGCTTATCTTGCAGGTCGGCAACAGTACGTAGAAATCGAAAGTCAGCAATCTGATTGGGTAGAAGTGTCATCCGGAGTACCACAAGGAACAGTCTTAGCACCAATTCTTTTTTTACTATACATCAATGACATGGCAGATAACATAAAATCAACGATGCGCATGTTTGCAGATGATTGCATTATATATAGGGAGATTAGGAACCATAATGATCAAGTAATACTAAATCACGAGCTTGCGCAAGTAGCAAATTGGTGTCAGGCATGGCAAATGAAGATTAATTTAGACAAGACTGTTTTTATGAGAGTAAGCCGAAAAAGAACCCCACTAGAATTCACCTACACGATCGAACAGCAAAAATTAAAGATAATCGATGATTATAAATATTTGGGCATTGTCCTATCATCTGATATGAAATGGGACAAGCATGTGTCACACATATCTTCTAAGGCATTTACAACACTTTGTTCGCTTAAACGCTCTTTAAAATCTGCCTCACCAGACACTGAGATGCTAGCCTACACCTCATTCGTTCGTCCTATACTAGAATATGGTATTACCTGCTGGTCTCCACATACCAAACAGTGCATAAAACGCCTAGAAACAATACAGAAAAAAGCCATCAGATTCATTTATAATAGGTACAACCGTAATGATTCTCCGACAGAACTCCTTGATAAAGCTTGTCTCCCGACTATTTACAAGCGTGCGAAATACTTACGTCTCAAGTTTCTGTTCCACCTCCTTAACGGAGTCTACAAATTAAACAGTGGTGCATATGTATCTTTCACTGAACAGCGAAACACTAGAACTAAACATCATAAACATTTAATTG
Organism: Dermacentor albipictus; assembly: GCF_038994185.2. Classification (NCBI taxonomy): domain Eukaryota; kingdom Metazoa; phylum Arthropoda; class Arachnida; order Ixodida; family Ixodidae; genus Dermacentor; species Dermacentor albipictus. Next base: position 90,216,422 of record NC_091825.1, read on the forward strand.
AATACAGGTTCCACACAGACACATTCAGGTATTCTTTCTTTCCCCAGACAATCAGAGACTGGAATTCATTGCCTAGTGATATCATAATTTGCTCACCTGACGATTTCCTTCCTATGCTGGAAAAATATGTCTATGAATGCGCATCTTGATTTACCAGTATCGCCTGCAGACCCCGCATTTTTGGTTTTGATGTACTTTTTTGTTGTTTATCTTATGCTTCTGTATATCTGTTCATTAACCTTTAAGGCCTGACTCAGGAAGGTCACACCCTTTGTTGTATTACTCAACTACGTCTACTTGTAAACTACAATACTAACAAGTGTATAAGTTTGTCATTCTTATTTTGATGCAATGTATTTTCCCATGTCCTGCAACAGCCTCAAAATGGAGGCTAGCAGTATGTATGAAATAAATAAATAAATAAATAAATAAATAAATAAATATATATATATATATATATATATATATATATATATATATATATATATATATATATATATATATATATATATATATATATATAGTCATGTAATGAGAAGCCAACAAACACTGACACCAAGTACAACATAGGGGAAATTGCATGTGCTTAATAAATGAAATAAAGTAATGATAAATTAATGGAAATAGATGAAAAAACAACTTGCCGCAGGTGGGAACCGAACCCACAACCTTCGCATGTCGCGTGCGATGCTTTACCAATTGAGCTACCGCGGCGGCGTTTCCCCATACACTTTCTTGGGTATTTATGTGTACTAGTAGAACCATGGGAGTGTTTTATTTCCATTATTCCTTATTTCCAACTTTTATTTCCATTAATTTATCATTATTGTATTTCATTTATTAAGCACATGCAATTTCCCCTATGTTGTACTTGGTGTCAGTGTTTGTTGGCTTCTCATTATATGACTAATAATTATCGGGTCCCTCGGTTAACCCCCTTTCTTCTCGTTATATATATATATATATATATATATATATATATATATATATATATATATATATATATATATATATATATATATATATATATTGTGTAGCCTAAGTGCCCGCAGTTCATTTACGATTATTCCCAAATCCAACTTCACCATTTAACCTGCAGTACCACAAGATATGGAAAAATAGACAAAATCACATTTAAGCATACAGGCATACATAATTACAGGTACTCATTTACACATATGCTTTTCTAGACATGCTTAACATTGTCTAAAGAATTGATATAGTGCAAGTATTCCCCAAATCAAATCCAACACGGTTTGGTACCTTAGTGGCTATACTGTCGTGCTTAGGCTCGATATGTTTTTTTTTTTTACAGACATGATAGAAAAAGATGCTGGTGCTAAAATACGGCACCAAATATTGCTTCACTCTGGAATGGGTGGAACATCCAACATACTGTTAAGTTATGACACACAAGTCAAGAGAACAGCATGATATTTCAAGGAAACTCTCAAGGCAATAATGTGAACAGTCCTATCACACAACACAATGACATTAGAAACGCTCATGCAAAGGTGCAAAACACAATAATATATCAGATACACGGCGATAGCAAATATAAAGAAAGCTTTTATAAGCGAAGCATGTGTTTTTGCATTTGCAACCGTTAATACCACCCAAGAACGCTGCTATCTTCAAGAATTTTTAGTGCTGCTAAAGCGCGCTTTTGTATGACTGTTGTTGGACCCCTGTAGAACAATTTCTTTAAACTGATTGATTTATAGTCTAAGGTAAATAAATATGATTATATCAAGGTCTTTCGATGTCGTGATGCCGGCTCTCTAGAAGAAGCTAACGTGAGTCATCATTAACGAAGCACAATCACACTGAGCAATTTGAGCTCGGTGAATTCTGCGTAAAAAGTGTTTTGAGTGGGCAGTGCCGAGACGCAAGCTATGAATAAGGGTGTAAATTATCATCTGTAAAGGCAATAGGATCTTGAATTCAATAAGCAGGCTTCTTGGAAGTTTTGGTAAAACCACTTCTTTCAAACAAAGAACGAGTAAGATTCCGCGAATGCCACCCCAATCATGAGGCGGCATAACAACATGCGTTGGAGAGTGAAATTTGCGGTGGCTAGGCCAGCTTCTAAGAAGGATCAAGTTTAAGTAGGTGGACCTTTTAGGACCTAGGAGACGGCGAATAGGTGCGCGTGGCTTTTCCTGGGAGCCCCCATTGCATGAGTAGCTTGTCAAGCAAACATGGCCGAAAGAGTACAGGCACAAGCCTGTCTTACCTGGTTTCTTAATTTTCATGATACGAGCAATTTCTCGCGATTAAGGTAAAGTTCTGTTTGTCCATAGATGAATAAATATGTCTAGAAGAACAGCTGTTCCAGCCGGCTCGCTACTTTTTAGCGTTCCGTACGTAATGGCGTCCGGCTCAGCCGCAGATATTTGGTACACATGACGCAATCGCACATTGCAGCTCGGTTATGGAGAACCCAGTGTGCAGAACAAAGAGAGTCAACTTTCTGCTTGGCCAACGGGACCAAATTGTCAAATTCTACACATTTTGTTGAAAAACCAGGTCAATAAATAGGTTGGCAAAATTCATTTGAACCCATATCTCCAGGGTGCTCCGGGCTATCACGAGAGCACGAAACGAGTATAGCTCTTCGTTACAAGATCGCCTAATGCGCGAATAATAATAAGTTTCTGAGTAAGGTGCGTGACAAGACAACGTGCCACATAAATTATGTCGGAGCCATTTGTCTAGCTTTTGCTTGCGTCTGCGTGAGACATTGTCTTTTTTTTCAGTATGCTTCTAAACTTACGTTACGCCGGCACGCCCTTTCTAAGGTTTCATCCCGACCGCGGCCGCCTAGTTTTGCCAAAACACTCGTGACCTTGAATTGAAGTCCATGTTAAACAAACCCACTTGGTCAAAATTTATCCAAAGGTGGCGTGCCTTATTATGATATCGTGATTTTGGCACGTTAAAACCCGGATTTTCTTGCACCTCAATAGCCGGCTGAAAATTGTCTAATTTGAGAGCATGAATGGCAAAAGGATTAATTTTTTTTTACAGTTAGGTTTATTTAGGAGAAACGGCACCACGCAGGGCACTGGGGATTAGCGAAGGCATCAATAAATGAGCCAACTTTGCCCAAATCCAGCCAGAAGAGCTTCGGAATAAACGTTTGCTTGGAGGTACCTTTCCGCGAGGGAAAAGCTCTATCTTTCTGAAGACACAGATATTTACTACAATGCCGATTACAATTCTCGAGCCGATTTCCGCTTTCATAAACCATTATAACCTACCTGAACGGCCACGAAATTATGAGGAGGCATTCAATACGGGGTTTCAAAGAATGAAATAAAGTGAGTTAGGACTTTCCAAGGAAGTGTTTCCGGACCTACCCGCCACGCCGGATACGGGGATCGCTTCCAGATTTATACAATTATACAATGCAGTGGTGTTGTCTTGATATAATTAAGACGTCGACCAGCATGTTAAGCACGATTAGCAAGGAAGGGACTCGACTCTAGCGCTGTGGTAATTAAGTGACTCCTTCAGATATGCCGGCCGAATTCTCCGATGAAATCGCAAATGGCGAAATTGAGAACTAGACCTCATTTTGAAATTCTGAGCTACGCACAGATTGCTTCAGCTTCTGGATCAATGTGATGGGAGGCTCAGATTGTTTACATGACATGGATCGCCGCGAGGGATCTGGAATCGGCATTTCCTAATCTTTCCACTGAAAAGATTATATCTGAGGGTCACGCATGGTCTCGCTAATTATCTCTGATTCCAGCGCACGTCGACTTCCTACGATTAGCGCTACTAACTTTCGAAAGTATGTAGGCAGACCCTTAGTGTTGGTAAACAATTTGTGCGCAACAGTTTGTGCCTCAGAGTGTTTACGTGAAACGATGCGCTCGAGATAGGAGCAGCATTACAAGAATGGAAATAATGACAACACTATACGCAAGCACCCACTGCGCTCTTGCTGTCGCTCAAGCTCCGCCAAACGCTCACTGTTAGTTTCCTTTAACGGGTTCAATTCCCAAATGTCTGGACGCAAAATGTCTTCTAATTGTAAAGTACATCATACAATCTATTATATGTGGGGTCGAGGCCCGTTAATCAACCAATTTCGTCGTCTTGAAATATTATTTGTTTACACCTGGGTTCAAACGAGATTCAGAATCTTCGTTGTCCGCCGTATGTTCCCGTAAGGGAACACAACAGCAAAGTCAACATCGAGTATTGTTGAACGATTACTGCACACGGCGCCTTCTCGATTAACAGCATAGTTTGTACGCAAGCAGCGTATCTGAAAGCGCTATTCGTAAATAATTTTGTGACCACTAAGAGTACCCTGAGTGTACAGAAGTTACGAAGTGGCGGTAAGCAAAAACGCTTTTGCTCATCGTCTTGAATTTCAATTTCCCGCATTCCCCGTCTTTTCCCTGGAAGTCGCGGCAGGTGCTTCATAAGACAGCTTGGCGTCACCGATTGCTGTGACATGGTGTCACCACAAATACCACCGTCTGCAAACTGAAGATATGCCTTCTCAACGAACTTGAGGCCTGCGCTTCAACAACTACCCCATTCACCCGCCATCACAAAGCGTTTTTCGTTAAACGCTGCGCATGAAAAGTAAAAGTATTTCATAAATAGTGTCTTCAGGGTAAGTTTCAGTAAGTATCATCGTACGAGGATACTTTTCTAAATTTAGATGCCCGGATCAATCTCGCGTTATCCCCTACGAAGTCTCCGAAAAATGAAAACATCAAAGAATACACAACCTGCTAAACACGCCATATAGGCTATTATTTACACCTTCTCTGAGAGCAGACGTTCGGGTCATACCTAAATGAACGTATTTAGAGGCTTGCAATTTTAACAAGCGCACATGAACACTGCACGAAAGGAGGCAGACATAGCACACATAGGACAAATGTTAACTGGCAACTTAAGTTTATTTGGAGCAGACAGAGTGCATGGGTCCCTCTACATGGCGACTGGAATGACGTCAATTGAAGGCATTTATATGCATTTGTGTTCATGTGCTCTTGTCGTGTCCTGGTAATCTCTGCGCTAAACTACCATTACAATATGGCATATCAACAACCCAACTGCGACTACGGAAAGCAACCTCACAACACCAAAGACTTTGTGAAGGCAGCCATTACGGACGCAACGGCCAACATTCGAGAGTATCGAAGAAGCGCAAGAAATCCTGGAAGCGTACTACATCAGTTTATTATGTGACGACTGTATTAGTACAACCTCGGTGCGCTTACTTGAAAAAGAATTTGCATATCTAGGTCGGTCCCGATAGATGAGGTATCTTGTATTTTCATGCTCAGTGATTAGCGATGCTGTGGTTGCACATGCTCTGCTGGCCTTGCTGGGACTACGCTGTTTCTAATAAAGCTCAGTTGATAGCCTAGTAGCTGTGGTGTGAACCTTTCCTCTTGTCCTTTGTGTTTTGTGACTGGTTTCTTTTTCGACTGTGCACCAAGTGGCCCGGATTTCAACCCTTCTGCAATTTATAAGTATTGCTTTACTAAGGGATGTAGACACTTTCGGAGCCACATTGAGCCGTGACTAAATATGGCGGCAAATTTATTGAACGACATTCGGTGCAAAGGAGTTGGCGACTTTTGTACAAAATTTCATTCTTATGGATTTGTTCTCCTAACAGAAGAGCGATGTTGTGCTTCATCTGGGTATCTCTTATCAAGTACTTGCCTCACCCTGTATTTAGTATCACAGGCAAGTTCATTGGAGTGCGTCTCTTAAAGGGACACGAAAGGAAAATATTACATCATGCTATATTGAAACATTAGGCTTATGTAATAAGAAATTCGTCATTCGTAGCGAGAACAGAGCTTTCGTAAGCGAGCAAGTGACCAAAATGGAAAATCGGAGTAACGCCAGCTGTGGCAGACTACGGTAGTTCTCATGTGACTTCAGCCCTAGCTGATTCACAGAAAGTAGCATGGAGGGAGGTCACGGGGAGAGTGCGCCAACTCGTCCGCTTTGGCCCGGGAGGTGCAAACTACAATGATCGGAAGTAGGACCTTTGGCGTCAATTTTCCACGCAACAAATAGGTACATTGGCTCACAGGAAACAATGAGAGACTTCAAGACTAATAATCTATAGACCTATCACGACCTAATATTTTCTTTTATCGCCCGTTTCAGTGTTACAACGGGTACTTTTTATTACTCTACAGGGTACAGATATTGCACATGGAATGCTACGGAAGACATGCTGCTTCTTGAGCGAGTTAAAATTAGCGCTTTATAGTGGAGTGCGCTTTTAAGCCAAGGGCAGAACAAGACACACAGAAGCGCTGCCATTCGTTTATCTGCGTGCCTTACTCAGTACTTGCATTAACGGCGCACACCACTATTGTGTGCAATCGAACGCGGGCGCGATGCACCGAAAATAAAAAATTGCAGGCCTGACGTAGTGTGTCACGCCTCGTGGATTTTATACCTGCTATTATAATGAGAAATGTCACGTGTTTGCTGCGCAAGCATGTTTTCCGGTCGGGTTAGTACGGCCCGTCACTACAGCGCCCGCATAACGGCAGCCTCGCCGAATACTCTCGCGTGTTTGCCGAGGGCTTCGTTCAAGTACGAAGGAACATCGGGGTATTGGGAGCGTCGACGTCGGAGAGCAACAGAAAAAGGAAGGTGCGGCTGCGAGCCAGCTTTCAGGTATAGAGGCACATAAGGAGCTGAGCACACAGATTTGGCGCATAGAAGGAGTAAGATCAAATGTGTGGGCCGAAAAAAAAAAACTACAAAAAATGGGGAGTATTAGCCGCAATATAGAGAGCCCACCGATGAAGTGCTGTTTCCATTTTCGCGTTTCTTTTTCTGTTGCTTCTCCGAAGAGATAGAGGTGGAAAAAGCAAACAAGCCGACAAGAGGAGCCCATCCACTTACATCTAAGTCGATGCAATCCGGCTTCCCTGAAGCGGCAAGACGAAGTGCGGTACGCATGATTTGTCGCAGGCACCGTCAGTCGTTGCGATCTTTGTCCGCCTACCCATCTTTTCAGGTCCTGCTTACCGTCTCTCGAAGGTGGATAGAGATTGGCTGCTAAGGCACGTGCGTTCGTTTTGTGCTATTCCTCGACTCCCTTTGTGCTTCTTCTCTGCCGATGTGTCCTTTCTATTTCCTAAAATCCGCCCCAGGAAGTTTCTTTTGTTTCTTGCATTTCTTCTTCGAGGCTTATTCCCATTATTGAAGACCTTTTCTCATGGAGTAACTCTCGCTCCATTTTCGTTCTCGTGTCTAGTTCAATTTGTATTCGAGCGCTTTGTCTTTCGAGCCCAGAGATTAGCTCAAGATTGCCGGATGACCCGCACAATAGTAAACGCGCAGTATTGGTTACGTGACGACACTTTGTACCCTTTTAACCTTAGCTGAAGGTTTGCTGTAGGTTTGGCGCACTATGTTGAAACATAGGATTGAACACTGTAGAACGACCTTCTGTAATGTGAACGCGAATCTTGAAATTATTTATTACTATGACATTTTTAGTAGAGCACACAGTGTTATTTTTAGAATCTCAGTGTATGTTGTATGTTACAAACGTAAACTCCAAATGCACCGCGCCAGGGTCGTTGACTTCATTTTAACGCGGCAGCGTTAAGGGCCCCGTTTCGCAGAAAATCCGGCGTTGGTGTCGGCTGAGGTGTCGGCGGCGACGTTGTCCGTATGAGAAAAATTATCCCGAACCACGCATCCCAATGCATGCAGGCCCTCTGTCTGGCGCATAGGCGTTACTGAACTAATTGAATTTCTCAAAGTAAGATGCGTCAGAAAAATCGCAAAGTGCGACTTAAACGCAACCTGCGGACACGATATCGTCGGACTGTAATTTAAATTTACGAGAAAACTTATTTTAATTAATTAATTAATTAATTAATAATTAATTAAGAAACTTAATTAATTAAAACTTAATACGAGAACTCAAACAAAAACCCGCTTTCTTGCTGCTGTTTGAGGTCTGACTTAGTAGGAGAGGTACGCCCCGGAAAGCTCGCCTTCGTGCATAGCATTCGCTGCCAGCGTTTTCAGGAAAACGTTAAGGTTACTTAAGCTGCAGTTGCCGGGAAGCATGAGATGCAGTCAGGGAGGGAACTTGGAATGTTATGACTTTCCACTCTTAAAAGTGAGCCTTAAGCATCCGCCAAATTTCTTGTTGAATTTTGAAATACACAACATAATAAATTTGATCATAACAGGGAAACGTAATGACATTTATATTTAATTCCGAGCAATATGTACACCATTGTCTTTATGTTTCTCGAATCAGTCTACAACACAATTTGATCTCCATATTCGTTTCCCCGTCAGAGAGCGCGGTGAATGCACAAAAGACCACATGATACGTTCAGATACGTTTTTTATTTTGTCTTCAGCGATTCATCTTGAGGGACATTATATAACTGCCGTTATATCACCTAATGGTTGAAACATATTGCAGAAAATAATCGAGAGTAATAAAAGAAGATGACTATTCAAATCCGACGATCACGTGAAAATCTATCGGAAGCAAAGCTTTAAAGGGGCCATGAACCACTTTTCATCAAATTGCATAAAGGCATTTGAAGGGAAAATAGGCTATTTCAGAAATACTTTATCGCAAAAGGTACTTCAATGCATTCAGCAGAAGCGGAGTTACTATCAATCATTAAGGTTGAGGATCGGGCGAGTCGGTATGGTATCCTAAAACTGGTACGCCATCTCTGTGCCTATCTTAACAGAAAGTAAGATTTCTTGATCAGTTTAACAGTGCATGACACAATTACTGGTTCTGTGACTCATGATGGTGTAGTATTCTCCCGGTGTGACGTTTTCTGAAGTGTTGTGTGACAACATTGCTAGATGCTTTCTTGTGGCTATATATCTGCGCTTTCTGCCAATAAAACCTGTTGGAAGTCAGCTCTCTGTCCCTTCCTCTGGCCGGCTCGGCTTGGTTCTTCCTTTCTATGCTGCGCTGTACCAGGTTTTGCATTGGCAATCAAACACGGCGTCCTCTGCGCTCCCGTTCCTTCTTCAATGCCTTGCAATGCGAAGGCTGCGGCGCAGTGGGGCGCGCCCACAGCGCTCTGCTCTCTAAATGTCACTGTGGGGCGCAGTGAAAATGTCATGTTCGTTGTTAACGTATACGCCATGATTTCCGCCCTTGGTACTAACAACGAGCTGAGCACAAGCCAAACGCGGTTGTCTTCTGCGAGCCGCAGGGCGCTTCGCCAGTGGACTCGCGGCAGCACCCCGCGGCGGCCGTGGTATCTACGCCACGTAGCTGACCACAGCTTGTTGTTAGCTATCGACCGATAGCAGCTGTCTAAGGGAATGACGAAATAAAGCGTCCGATGACGAAATAAAGCATCCAGAAGAGAATGAGGGCAGGGCCTCCTGTTGAACAAAAAGCGTTTGAGAGAAAGGTGACTTCGCGATCCGCTTGCGAGCCCCACGCACCGCGTGCGACAGCAAAAGTTGGCTGCGATGTTCACAGTAGCGTGTGCTACCCGCGGACTATGCTATTTCGCAAAGCCGGAGGGGTGGTTCAGGGCCCCCTTTAATGAAGCGGTTAATCAGAGCTCTATATTAGGCGAATAAATAAATACGACCATACGTGATGCCTGCAGTTGTGTTTAGTTCAATCCCATGCAACGCGAAGTACCATGAAATGTTTTTGTTTGTGCAGCGCAGAGGTCACAGCTTCAATGCCATGCAATGCCCTTGTTTATGCAATACACGGTCGACAAGCCACGCAAAATACAAACACCAAATCAGGCGAGGACGCAGCCAAGTCACGACGACGAAGGCGATTTATGATGTTTGTTGGGGGAAAACGGTATAATGAGTAGCGTATGGTGCCGAAGAGTACGACATTAATCTAAGCATACTTGATCATTCTATGCCCTTATTGTCGCAGGATCGGTGGAGAATGGGCACACACCTAGTGACACATTCACAGAGGCTAAAGAATGAGGTAGCATAAATATTGCACAGTTTAGAAATAAAACGAAGCCGTTGAATATCATGCGCCATGTCATTAAGTCGTATGCGTTCTTTAGAGAGAAAGCTTTAAGCAGAGGTGGTACGTAAAGCTTTCATGTCGTGAGTTATTATTGGACTACAGGGAACGCACATGAACTCTCTGGCCCTACTTTGCCAGTCAACATTTTGTGTTACATAAGCCGGAGTGTTTCGCGGCACATGCCTACTGGCTCAACTATATGGCAGCCGCAATATGTAAAAATAAACTTGAAAATCAAATAAATTGTTAAATGTAATGCGTTGTCCCACTAAGACGTCTGTGGGCCATAGAGGCACCTACGAGCTGACATCGTGTGCACAGGGCTTATGTCGTGACATTATTTTATTCCACCGAACAGACTTGTAGTCGCCTGCAATTCATCGTCGGTGAATATTCAATGCTGTGTAATACTGTCTGCTGTAGCTTTACTCGGGAGCCTATCAGGCGAGAAACCAACGACCAATGGCCCATGCCAAACGCCATGCCAAACGCTTCGCTTTGAAAAGATTATCCATGCGTTAATTCAGAGAGTAGTCCCGCACTTAATTGGTGAATGAATGAATTCGGGGGTTTTAAGTGACCAAAGCACTATTTAATTATTATTGGGAGACTCCGGAATAATTTCGACCACCAGGGGATCTTTGACGCGACTCTACTGCACGGGACACGTGCGTTTTCGCATTTCGTCCCCTTCGAAATGCGGCGGCCGTGACCGGGGTTTGATCCCGCGACCTCGTGCTTGGCAGCGTAACACAGCCGCTAAGCCACCACGGCGGGTCCACTCAATTGATGTTTGCAGTTCAGCTCGAGTAAGTCAGATGTAATGCTGAAAAAGAGCCCGTCCTTTTTGCAAGTTGTTTTACGATTGCATTGCAATGTGAGATAGGGGTCAACGTTCATGCTATACTACAGCCATGGTGTAAAGTACAGGGCGCGCGAGAGGATTTTCAGAAACATAGATCAACAATTTTATGCACATCAAGTCAAGAAGACACGTTTGTTCTTTGCTGCAGAAAAGGACGTGTACAGGTTTATAGGCAAAATAAGAAAGGTCAGCAATGCACTTTTAACGGCAGGAAGGCAGGAAGCAGGCGTAGACGGAAACACAGAGAGGTTAGCCAGTTTTCCGACTGGCTGGTTACCCTATGCCGGGAAAAGGGTGCAAATGGAATAAAAGAAAATAGAAACGAGGTGCTATAAAAAAGAAAAATAAATAGCGAGAATAAAAGGCGGAAAAAGGAAAGCAGAGTACGGCACTGCTTAAAACTCTGTCTCTAAGACCAGTTCTCTGAAAGAAGAGCAACAGCGCTTGAAAAGCCTTCTGCGCTTATTATTCAGCATAATATAACACACATATCAGCTACTGGATAAAATAAGCTCGCGTTTAGAGTAAATATTTAAATACAATTGTCTCCGACAGAGACACCTTTATTGAACAATATCCTCCTGACCGTCTGTGCTTCTTAAGAATAACTCATGAGAAAATTTCAGTAGATCTAGATTTCAACAAAACCTTTGTTAAGGCTGTGTTCTGAAGCGATCTTCTATAAAATCTTATTTTAAACAGTCGAAGGATGTTATAAAGGTCTATGCGCGTCGTGTGCACAACTGTCGTGAAGTAAAATCGCTAAATGCTATCGGATCGCTAATTGCTATCGGAAGCGCAACATCACTTTAAAAGCCTTCTGTGCTTATTATTCGTCATAATATAACATACATATGAGCTACCGGATAAGAGAAGTTCGTGCTTAGAGGAAATATTTAAAAGTATTCAGAATTGCTAAATGGCTAAATGCTATCGGATCTAACGAAGTCTCTACGAAGAAGAAAGAACGAAGAATTCGAACCTATTTTCTTTCGTTCGAATTTGTGCGAGTAAGATCATTTCTACATCTTTATGAGCGAAATTTGAAAACTGCAAAAAGAAAAGCAAAGGTTACCAAGGTACGTCACACGAACGCCTCAAAAATGCACAAATAACCAATTGGAGGCAGGATTTAAGCTCTTCCTACTTCGCTGGACGGCAAGCAGAAGATTGAAAACGAGCAAATGAGAGGCCGAGATGACATGAGGTATTAACAGCGGGGATGTACGCCACTGATAAATAATGCGCATTCCTTTGCACAATCTGTTCAAACGCTCTTCTCTAGTTTTCGTTAGGTTGGCTAAGGCTCCTGATTTATTTCGCGAAAATGTGTCTGAAACAGCGAAGTGGCGGAGCATAAAAAAAAATAATTTCACCACAAATACCGAAAATAGATTTGGCAATGTACCGCGTTACCAGAGGGCCCTCTCTCCAGTGAGCCCGAATGGGAAGAAGCCCTCAAAAGCCCGGACCTCACACTGCAATTCAAGGCCGTCCAGAGGGCCCAAGAACTGGCGGAGCGTCACCACGTTCCCGTCCCGACTTGGGCGTCGCCTACGGTTTCGGCCCAAGGAGCTCGCCGCGTGCGATCTCCAACGGCTTAGACCCCTCAGGACCTCAATAAAGTTCTTGACTGACTGACCACAAATACGGGCTGCATTTTCAAAACTGAGTGTAAGAAACTTGTGTATTTATGCCGAGAGTCCAAGCGCGGAGAAGGGAGAGCATTCACGTGGACCACCAAACATCGTTGACATGCATCAGTTGTGTCGTCAATATTTTTTTACCTTTTTATACTTTAAATGAGCATATTAAATATTTAATAATATTGTTACGGAAGGATGGAAGAAGAGAGAGGAAGAAGATCGGAGACGCTGGCTGCTGCGTGTTGTTGGTGGTCAGCCGTGTAAACTACTCTGGCTCATCCTCTATATATATTGTAAATATAGTCTTTCTACACTCGCAACATCCCCGTAACGTATTACTAAAATTTCTGGGGAATCGAACCTTCCATGTCTATGTCACACCGGACGGTGACAGTATTTTCATGATATGATACGCGCCACTGCTGATGGATCGCCCGTCAGGGGCGTTGTCAAAACTAATTTCAACAAGCTTTTCATATATCTCGTAATGCTACAACTTTGAACAAAGTTTTTTTTTAGGGACAGTCAGCTAGATGGCGGCGATAAAGAGGGAATATTTGTTGCAGCATCTTTCATCACGGGCTCGTTTTCTTTAAGTTAAAGCAAACTCTGTCGAGAATACTGCGTCTTTCGATTTTCGTGCCACAAGTGTTGCAGCGGACGAGGAATGTGCTTAAGTTTATCAAGAATTCTTTCTCGGCAACCATGTACACTTTGGTGGCCTGCGCTAGAAGGGTAACTTAAGTTCACTTATTATTTTTGTTAGTATTATCTTTTGCTTCGTATATTTCTCAATCGATCTCCCTTACTCTACATATGCAAAAAATGAAAGAAATAATCAAAGCCAATTTGCGAAATTAGATAGCTTTTGATGTTGGCATTTAATATCTGTCTAACAGTTAACCGACAACATAGAACAATTTGACGGACGCTTGGCTTGGTTCATGGAAATATTCGTCAAATCTTTAATTTATAACAGTTTCTTTTATTTAGAAAGTGTGTGCGCCATCAACTAGCTACCGACGCAATATCACCACGTTTTCGAAATACTCGTACGAAGTGGTTCACTGCATTCGTACCTGGAATTTAACCAAGGAAGGAATACCTTAAGCTTGGACAAGTGTCAAAATCAGAGTGGCATATATTTTCTGTTATTTAGCCCCTCTCAGAATTGTTGAAAAGGAACAGAGTGATGCTAAATGCAGGCGAGAAAATGGGTCTGAAACAGCGAAGAAGTGGCGGAAGATAAAAAAAAGATAATTTCGCCACAAATACGGGCTGCATTTTCAAAACTGAGTGTAAGAAACTTGTGTATTTATGCCGAGAGTCCAAGCGCGGGGAAGGGAGAGCATTCACGTGGACCACCAAACATCGTTGACATGCATCAGTTGTGTCGTCAATATTTTTTTACCTTTCTATACTTTAAATGAGCATATTAAATATTTAATATGCTCATTGTTCATTATGTCAATATGTCTATATAATGTATATAAACAATATGTCAATATGTCAATAGTATTCAATATTCAATATGTCAATATATCTCAATATGTCATTGTGCTCGTTGTTAGAGTGAATAAAACTCATGCAGCTTATGTTGTTTAAACCATATGCTTAGTTCAAGTGAGGCGACTTTTTCGGGGTAAGAGCCGACAGGGGCATTACAGAGCAGTGCGAAAGTCAATACTATTTCAGAAGCAATTACTGTATAACTTTCAATTTGAGCGCATTACACTCACGATGCCATGTCAGCAGCTTCTGTTTGAACACTCAAGCGTTTCAAGCGTCACTTATTGTCTTGCTATTTTGCTAGAGCACCAAACGATAGATAAAAGCCTTAGATGGGATATCCTTCGTTTTGAGTCGCCCATGGTACCGACCGTAGTTGCTTTGTCGGAAGAAAAAGGAAGTGCCTGCTCTAACGTGCTTATCACCATTCGTACGTGGTGCCCGGGCTTTTCTAGCTGTTTACGTTACAGAAGTAGATGTAAGATCCAGTGATATGTGCTCGCAACGCCCGAGGTTACATGGAGCACTTGGATGTGTCACGTAAGCCGCTAAATCACTTTCTTTTTTTTTGCGCGCGAACTTCTGTCATTCGAATCTAATGCGGCGTACGAGAGTGCGCCGGCACAAATTCGCGAAGCGTCGTTAGTTGCATTCATGGCCTAGTTGCATGCATTAGGAGCTTTCCCGGAGGTGGCAACTGTGCACGCACAAACACATGCATTCACACGCAGGGTGCGCTTAGCACGCATGCAAACTTGCGTTCATTAAAGGACACTCGTATTGTACCCAACTGTTAAAATTGTTAAACATGCACTCTAGTCCCTTTGTAGTGATTAAATTTTAAAGATTTGCAAGGCATGCATCAAATAGACTGCTCCAATATGTACAGACTTTGATTCAAATGTTTCTATATAGGCAGCCCATATATGCGCCTTAACCACCTCAGACCGGGAGACCACTCAGGGACATAAGTACTTGTTTCCTATCAGTTCATTTTAGCGACTGGTATGCTAGAAACGTGAAAAAAAAACAATTAATAGAGTTAGATTGCGAAGGAAGCATCTCCACGTACGAGGAGAAAGTGACTGTCTCCTCATGATTCTTGTCGTAAAAAAGAAAACCGTTTTTTATTGACCTGAGCAAATGGCCGAAGATGTAACACCACATTATAGGCTACATATTGATGCTGCACCCTAAACTTTCGTGTCAACTCAAGTAATTTGAAAGGCGCTGGCCGGATTCTCTTCGACGGCTGTGCCAACATGAGAGCCCGTAGAAAAATTAGGGAAAGTTTTTCAAGATTGCCACCCCTCTAGGCGTCAATATTGGGGCCTAAAGACACTAAAAGGAAAATTAATTTGAACTGCATTAGTAAATTACAGTCCTACATTAAAAAACAGTATTACCATGAGAGCAGGTTTGGCAAGTCACAAAAAGCGCAATAACGACAGACCTGTGCCGAAGCAAGCTTGACGTTTCCCCCACCAGCTCGCCCTGGGACCAAAAATCATGACAGCGCGTGATAGAGGACGTTGCTATATTTATCGGTAAAAATGAAGTATATCGTGTCCTAAAGAATTCGAAGATTTAACATGACAAGTTTCGGAAAGTTTGTCTGAGCGAAATCGGGCGAAATACAAACAAAATGAAATAAATTTAAAATCCGTGAATACACGTGAAATTGTTACATGACTGGCCGCTGCAGGCACTTGGCGAGTATGCGCAGGCTTTTACACGCTCGAAAAAAACACTTTTATGTAGCATGTACTGATGAACAAAAGTTTGCATCGGGAGTTTTTCATGTTGCTCGAGAATTTCCTCATTGACACTTTTCTTGTAATTATAACATCTGAAAAGTTGCTTAATTAATTAAGACTACTTACGTAATTAGGAGGAATGCAACAAATTATCTCAGTATCTCCAAGAGACTGCAAACAACATTACCTTGGTTCAGTCATGCTACGTGTGGCATTTGCATGTTTTTTTTTAAATCTTGGTGCATAATAGTCGGCACATCCTATACATACAGCATATATATAAACTGCACTTTCTCATGTTGCTCTCTATTAAGGTAGAAGTTAAACTCGGCTGTGTGCTGAGCAACATGTAGACAAACAACTTACTGACTGGGATATTGGTCGGAAAGGTAAAATAGTGCATCTCTTATTTACTAGTTGGTCTGCGTTGCATCGACATGGAACATGGAAGCAACCGAAATGCGTTTATCCTGAAATTGTAGAAGTTTGATCGCTCAAGACCCGCCGGGAACGCCATCAGCGTTAGACAAACGATACGACAGAACGCCACCTGGCATCGACGGCGCGTTGCCGTAGCACGTGAATGGCGACGACGAACGCCAAGCCCCTGGTGCGAGGCAAGGAAAGCTTAACTTTAAACGGACTTGAGGAGACCCAAAGCCAAGGAGGATCTGACGCTTGTCACCTAACACGCTCAACTCCTCTCGCATCCGAGCTTGGAAAATAATTGGAGAATACACCAGACCGGCGAAGCGAGACGCACATTTAAACGAACCCTGAAAGAGAAGAACCGAGAACAGTGGAGTTCGTATTGTCGTTCCACGTCCGTCGAACAAAACCTCCGGAGGATAAAAGCGCTGAGATATGTCTTGTTTATACATATATATCTATTACTGTGTTCTTGAGAATACGTATGCAGATAGCTTCGCGTGGTCTCCATGCTTGCTTTTATTCTGATTACGCCTTCTAAATTCTCTCCGAGTTCTGTGTTGTCGTCCTGCTGTCTTCTCCTACCCTGGGGAGCTTTAGGTTAACGCCGGAGGCGAGAGCTGGGAAACGGGGCTCACTCTGGCATGACGTTACTTCTTTTTGTGTTTAAGACCATAGCTGGATCTCGTATCCGGATGGCTGCGAGGTTTATACAGTTATGGTACCATTGTCACGCTGTGTGATCAGTAAATTTAGAGAAACGTTGTGGCGGTTTCGTGGCTCGCGCTGTGTGTTAGCGCGCACATAAGTGAATAGAAAGCGGGGTGCAAAACCTGAAGGTGCGCTTCTGCACTCACTGTGTTTGACCCAATTAAAAATGGCGGACCTTAGGCTGGAATAATAAATAGGATGTCGAAATGCGCGCTGGCGACATTGTTGGGGACAGCGATAGTGAAATATCCCTGCCTTTACTGTCCTTTCTTTCTTTCTTTCTTTCTTTCTTTCTTTCTTTCTTTCTTTCTTTCTTTCTTTCTTTCTTTCTTTCTTTCTTTCTTTCTTTCTTTCTTTCTTTCCCTCTCTCTCTGCGCTGCTGCAGTTGCAAGCGCAGTTCTTTCACATGGAGTATAATCGCACGTTGCATCACCTGTTGACATAACCTTTCCCATTAACTCACTTAAGAGTATCTCGGGACAATGGTGGCAACCAGTGCTGTATTCAGGGATTGGATCTTTGCAGATAGTGCACTTAAACGTGGAGTCCTTTCTGGCAATACAATTACGTGTGTACACACTCCATTCGTCTTCTTTTGCGAGCTGGATTACGGTGGGCAGAACATTTTCTCAAGCTGTGCTGCAGGAAAGAAAAAAAGTTACTGAGCCTATTATTGGCACAGCGTTCTCCCACTATGTCAGACCGAAAAAAAAAATGCAGTCCGTTAGGAAAACGTGTCTCTACGTGGGATTACTGCCAGACAGCATGATTAATCGGCTGAAAGACACGTGTTACGTCGAAGATCCAAAGTGATCCTCCAGATCACTTAGATGAGGAGGGGAGCTTGGCGAGATCTTCATCCACGAACTGTCGAGTTCACGTGCGACCTCTAACAGGCCAGCCGATTGACTCGGCGATTGTGGCACGGGTTGCGGTACTCTAGTAGTATGCGATAACGCCCAGTAGGAATCAGGCAAATATCTGCGTATTGTTAATTGGTTCAACGGTAACAGAATTCGTACACCTAATATAAATAACGCGTTATCTGCGCGCACTGGCGCGCTTTGTAATGACAAATACAAGACCCATTTTTTTTATAAGGTACGCCCGAAATGTGCTAATTTGCGGTGGCTGGGGCACATTCAACCGATGAAAAACTCAGAACCATCGCACACCATATAGACGGGACGGTAAACAGGTGCGTAAGCACGAAAGATACGTAGTTGGTTGGCGGTGAACAATGCAACACATTTTTTTTTCGTCTCCATGATCGAAGAAGAACGTCAAAGAACGAAAATGAACAATATTTGTTTCTTCGCAACGAATGATTCTGTTTGCCTCCAAATTGAGAGAGAGAAAGAAAAAAAAAGAGAGAGAGAGCAATATATATATATATATATATATATATAGAGAGAGAGAGAGAGAGAGAGAGGCTGGGAGATGAACCAGACTGAAGCTGGTTGGCTACCCTGCGCTGGGGAAGGAGGGAGAAGGGAGACTGAAAGATCACAAGGAGGAGGCAGTGTTATTTGAACCAACTGAGATTCAGTGATCATAACAACCAGCCATAGCACTGAACGCACAGTGGTCGACTTAAGTCGTTCTTACAGTCAGGCTAGGATAGCTATAGCAACATTATTCTGTGTATAGATGGCCAAGGAACTGTGATAAACGCGATTTCAAGGTCATGTGGTTCTTAACGTAGCAGCGAATACCTGCCAAACATAGGCTTACGCACGACTGAAGTATAGAGCGCGGGTTTTCTCAGAATAGCTAGCGCTGCAGTCATTTTCAACGTTTACCCCTGAAGGACAGTACGGTGCTCTCAGACGCCCGTCAACAAATCGCTGCCGTCATGCAGTCGTCATCGTCGTACAGTGAACGCTGCTGTCGTCGTCATGTCCCCACTCTTGTCGCCGTCGCAGTCACTGACGTCACGCCGTAATGATCAGCGTGGCGCTACCTTCGTCAAAGTGATGATGCCGTCTTTTGTCGCTCTTGTCGTCGACGCGCAGTCATCACACTGGACCCGACATAGAGTTTCTCACTATAACACCTAGAAGGTAATCTGGCGCCACCGTCTATGGGAGTTTCTTAAGGGGGCACCGTGCCGTCATGGGAATGACGGTATATGTGTCTGCGAGGCTCGTGTTGGCTGGTATTGTAAGAGGCTTCGTCTAAAACCTGGATATGGCTACGCAAATAACGCGTTCTCAAAGTAAAATCTTCATAAAATGTTTCCATTCACGCATATTACATCTTTACTCACCCACGATGCATGACCAAGCGAAGAAAAGCAAGAACAGACGACTAACTGCTTCAAAGCGAGTGCGAACCTTGTCGTCTGTCCTCCAACATTAGCGGCCTGCTGATACTTTTTACGTAATATGTAGTCGTACACACAATAACAAGTTCGCATAGTTAAATAAAACATGTTTTCGCGTAATAATAAGGCTAAAACAGCTTTTCACGTGCTGTTTTAGTAGAAAATGAATCATTGTGACAGACGGAACGGTACTTGCCAAGCGCGTCTTCAAGGTTTCCTGTCTCTCCGAGAACGATGCCAATCCGAATCCACAATATACCGGCATTCCCATGCATACCACAGCGCAGCAGCGCCAGATTTCCCTCTAGGTAATGTAGTGAGAAACTCTATGGGACCCGGCATCGACGTCATCACTTGCCGTCATTGTTAAGCCGTTAGCTACTAGCGCCCTAAAGGACTTCAAAATGTAAAAAGTGAGCGTTTTCGATGCTTGGCGACATGCGCTCGCGTTCACATATAATAGCGAAAAAATTATTCTCCTCTGCACAGGCACTTCCACGTGGCCACACGCCCTTTTCTGAAGCACAGTTCTCTGATTGCCGCGGGATAGATCGCATGTTAGTGCCGGCCGCGGAACGACAAGATAGCGCAGTGACTTTGGATTAGCTGTGATCCGGCGCTCCACCCGTTACGTGATTAGGCTGGGTACATTGCTGCACTTGCAAAACATGCTCTGCGCTCTCTTTATGTAAGCCACGTCGGGTTGACCTTGTACAACGTTGATTTCTCTTTGCGTATGAAAAAAAATTAGCGGATATTTGTTTACGCCGAGGAATACGAAAACAAAGCACAATTTTCGTTAAAGAGAATGCATGGTTGCTATTTAGTGAGCGGTAATTGTCGCGTATCGCATATGGCACATCATGGAGTTACGGTTATATTTCACAACCACACAGGAAGGCGTTCGAATTAGAGAAGGATAGCATATTCATTGAAAAAAACTTGAAACATTGCTCTAAATAAGTGGAGTACATGTCTTGCTGCTCGATTTACTACAAGTATGTCTAATTTGCTTACCCTCATTCTTGATTGACTAAATTATGGTGTCAATATATCGGTGGCATCCTTTTGTGAGGCTCTCTGCAGGCTTTAGAAGCTCAACGCAAGCCAAAAGAATGGCTTCTATCTTTCCCTTCGGGAGCTCTCTCTCGGTTCTCTCGTATTTAGCTCTTGGAAAATGGCTGATCCCTTGTTACCCACTATAGTTAAAACAGCTCAAATTTGTAGTTTCTGACATGTTCGTCGCAATAGTGATGCGAATGAGCAGCATATGCTGTCGAAAACAGCATGTTTTGTTATCGAATTCCTTTTTCTCGCAACAAAACAGATCGCTGCTCTCCTCCACAGAACAAAGCATTACGGCTTGCTGTATCACATTACATAGCAATCAATGCTTGCCTCACAGAACTTCTTTCTCTTTCAAAACATCATAGCATACTCATAAAGAGCAAACAAACTCCCTGCGATTTATTCGGCGCTGCTGTTAGGTGTAAACACGAAAATATTTTTTAAAATTTATTTACTCTCATACCCACAGCGCCATTTAGGCATTACAGGGGAGGGGGGGTTACATACATCAATGTAAACAGCTTATGACATCCAATAAACAGCATCAAACTATACTATTCAATACAATACAATACAATACAAAAAAGAGACAGGCAGGAAACGGCATCTTACGATTAAGTAATAAAGCCCTATGTAATGATAGCAAACTCTGCAATTACTATATACTGCAAAACAAAGAAGAAAATTTCAAAGAGCACTTGCAAAATGTTCATTATTAAGTATACCAACTACGGCAGCAGGCAGTCGATTCCATTCTAAAATGGTTTTAGGGAAAAAAGTATGAGGTTTGTTGACGAACTTTGCGCGTGTTGTTTAATGGGCTGCCACCATATATACCAAAAGAACAAACCTGTGAAAGGCGACAATCGTGTTCGGTTGTTATAATTTATCTTCCGCAAAAACTGAATGTTACAATTATTTTAGCACCTAGACCTATAGTTCTGACGTTAGCATGTGTAGTACTTTATGTATCCTATGTTCCTAGTAGTATCGTTCCCATAATCTGAATTCTTCTTTAAAGATGCAACTGTCATCACGAATTTTCCGCTCTGATAGACACTGATAAGACGTCCTTAGATCGCGGTGGCATTCCCAAACACTTCCAATGAGTGACACATATCCAGGTGACACGGGATGATGACCAACGTGACAGTCCCACCTTGAAATGGGTGACACATATAAGATGAAACTTTTGGACTACCAAAGAGACTATTGAGCATTCCTTGTGCCTCAGTTTGGTTCTCGCTACGACGTCCAGCGCCATTAAATCCAGATGGAATTAAACTGGCTGGACTCAAGGCCGTTTTCAGAAACGGAGATCCTTGGACCATGGTCATGCTCGTTGCTGGCGCAGCAACCCACGAGGGCATTACTCAGTACTTGAAGTGGACAGGTCTCTGCGGCCGTTTGTAGAATTGGAGTGCTCCTTCAAGTGTGCGTGCAATGGTGCTCCCTGCCTGCATTTCGCTCTTTCTCTCCTTTCGGCTCTTTATCCCCTTCCCCCAGTTCTGGTTAGAATCTAGGCCGTAAGTCTGCTGAGCCTCCCCGGTTTTATCTGCTCCTCTCTCTCTCTCTCTCTCTCTCTCTTTGTCACCACTGGCTTGCTGGACTGATGAGCTGTGAGGCCAGGCTAGCAGGGCGTTTGCTTCCGTAAAAGGCCAATCGTCCATTCATCTCAAGGCACATAGGAGAGTATAAAGCGAGTTCTTTAAGAGTATCTGACAGATAGAGGTTTTAGTGCTGGGATGAACGCTCACTCCGCCTCGTCGCGTGCGCTTGACTGACCTGAACTCTTCTCCTCTCTCTTTTCTTTCTTCCACTCTTTTTCTTTCAACTCGAGTCATCACCATAGTTATCATCATAAGCCTGTTTTATGCCCACTGCAGCACGAAGGCCTCTCCCTGCGATCTCCAATTACCCCTGTCATGCGCCAACCGATGGCAACTACCGCCCGCGAATTTCCTAATTTCATCGCTCTACCTAGTCTTCTGCCGTCGTAGACTGCGTTTCCTTTCTCTTGGAACCCATTCTGTAACCCTAATGGTCCAACGGTTATCTAACCAGCGCACTGCAGGACCTGCCCAGCTCCATTTTTTTCTCTTGATGTCAATCAAAATATCGTTTATACCCGTTTGCTCTCTTATCCAAACCGCTCTCTTTCTGTCTCTTAACGTTATGCCTAGCAATATTCGTTCCATCGCTCTTTGCGCGGTCCTTAACTTGTAGGGTAGAGTAGAAAATCTAAGAACATCGAATCAACCTTCTTGCCTTGCGTTCCCTATCTCTCTCTCTCTAAACATTAGGGCTGCAGCCAATCTTGTATAGCTGCTAGAAGCAACAGATTTTTCTCACAAGTGCCTTCTTCTACATGGAAAACAATTTTACTTGATAAGCCTTCTGTGTTATTTCGATATTTTCCTTCCTGTACCAACAAAAGCAATGATGAGAATGGTGCATTTACGGCCGTCAGGTTTTCAATATATGGTAATCCCTCTTTTGTTGGGCTTGTGCAACCTATTCTACAAAGAAACATTGCGGATCGATGGAAACGTGCCCTACATCAGTGAAGGACGGCACACAGCCACAGGACTTGTGTGGTTTAGTCTGCACCATCGTGCAAAGTCAACAAGGTGCGGCGCTCCCACTTCTGGTACTCGTACATGAAATGAAACTAAATTAAGAAACAGATAAATAAAAAAGACCAAGAAGTGTTAACACCTTCTCCTGTATTGCGCGGTCGAGATAATTAGAATATTTTTGAAACTTGACATCGGCAAGCACAGTGCTCAGGAAGCCATCAGCATACGGCGCGATACCGCGCAGTCAGGCTAAATAAATACTGCAAGTGGCAGTTTTCCAAACATAGCGATGGAAGCCGATTCGCGTGAATACAGCGACCAGCATGAAACTTTCTGACTGTTTATGGAAAGAAGCAGTTAGCGAGTGCCTGCGGCACCCAGTGCAGTGTCAAAGTGAAAACAAGGTTATGCGAAGAAGAAGCAACAGCGCTGCTGTTATTCCACGAGCAGGAATGTGAAGGTAATGGAATGGCTAAAAATAATAATAACTAATATAAAAAGAAAAGAACACAACATACCTTATGTATATCACACTCTCTTATCGCCTAGCTTATCAAGCAATAATGCGACTGTATATCCAGCGTGTATGGTCCGCTGATATCATCGAATATGGTAAATATTGCACCTTATGGTTTCTTTCAGAATAGAAAAGCAAGCACAAAAGAAACTTGATAACACTAGAAGGGAATAATAATAATAATATTTGGGGTTTTACGTGCCAAAACCACTTTCTGATTATGAGGCACGCCGTAGTGGAGGACTCCGGAAATTTTGACCACCTGGGGTTCTTTAACGTGCACCTAAATCTAAGCACACGGATGTTTTCGCATTTCGCCCCCATCGAAATGCGGCCGCCGTGACTAGAAGGGAACTTTACAGCTGCAACGAAAAAAAAAATCAATACGCCACAACGTGTTAGTCAACTTGGCGAACAAAGAATATTGAACGAAGAAAAAAGTAAAACACCTTCCAAAAAAGCCGGGCTAAAAAGCTTTTAAGACGTTTCGGCTCCCGATACGAAATCCTTGTTCACAAAAAATAAACCTGCCCCCCTTTTTTTTTTGCCGGCGTTCTCACCGTTTCTTTGGTTAAGTATGCTTCCTCCCGGTATGACGAGATGCCATCAGACCATCGATTTCATCGAAATATTATTAGAGAGAAAAAAAGAACTTTTGCCACATGAAAGGCAGAGAGGTCGGCCACAGGTACGCTAAAAACTAGATTCCCAGGAGCGTACGGGGAAGACCCGTGCTTCTTTAAAAGCGCTGGTGCGGACTCTAGGCTTTGAGTAGACTTGCCTGTTATGCGTTTTGCACATTCCCTCTGTCATTCATTGTCACCCATCGTATTCCTCTTTATTTTCCTCCTCCCCTTCCAACCAGCACTGAGTACCTGGCCAGAGAAGCGTACCTCAGGTAGACCTGAAATTGCGTCAGGGGTATAATTTACTGAGCATTATCGGTTTGAATCCAGGGTGAGACATTTACGGAAATAAAAGCCAGCGTTCTTTCTTTGTTTTTCCTTTGCGGTCATAGCGTCTTTACTTCAGGAAAGGGGACGCGCCTGTTTGCTTTCTAGCAATGATGGAGCGCTCTATTCATTGACATGTGACGATTATGCGCACCGTTAAATAAAGACCAGGCCGACGTGATGTAACTACATAAGTCTCGACAGTAGCATATGCGCGTTGCACGCTCGACAGAATTAAGGGACCCATGCCTGGCATACTGAACTGCACGTACTTTAGATAAAGGCAATGCCTAAACATATTCAGAGAGCTTCGGTTCTTGTAGAAGAGGTCCGCTACTACAGGAAACTAAACAGCGAACAACCGATTGAAAGCCCCGATAACATAAGAAAGAAATTCAATAAATTGGTCAACTGGTGAAAAAAGGCATACTGAATCTCGGTCGGAGAAAAAAAAAAGATGACACAATTGAGCCTCTTGCCTACAACTGACAGTGACAAATCCTGAAGAGTCTCTCGCCTCCTGCCGCCAGTGACACCTTCCGTGATGCATTGGCGCGTTGCCCACGACGCCGGTAAGTGAACTTCGCAACTCGTTTTCTCCTTCGCATAGCTTTGCTCAGCATGCGCTAGCGACTCAAAAACTTTGTTTTTTCGCTGAAAATTTTACGTAGACACAGCGGTAAAACTGTTTGATGCATGCGCTGTACCACTGAACACGGCACGTGCGCAACGCATTCTTCTATACTGCTGCCATGGCCGCCAAGCGGGCGCTTCCTGCGCGCACCGACCGAGATTGGGTTGAAAAATCGCTCTTTCTCAGAAGGAGCAGTCAGACTTCGCCGTCTTGCAGCGATGCTGCACCACGTGACTCGTCCTGTCGCACTGAATTTCCCGGCTAGCATGTTTTCGCCAACAAACGTGAGTGGGATTAGAAGAAGGAGGAGAAATAAAAGAAGGAAGGAAGGGAATTCAAGTCCGGAGAATTGATATGACGTTGCCCCGGGTACTCCTGAGAGGAACATGCTACATTTCGCTATTGTTCCTTCGTGCCTTTTCAGGCACATTGTTTTGGCACCTTCATCGATCTATTACAAACCTTTACCACACTGCGAACATGCTTTTTTTTTTACTTAGATATGTTTTCGCCGGTTAATGGAGGGATCGTACCAACAAGAACAGCCAGTGGGCGATTCGAAATTATACAGAGAGAACGTGCGCTGACTCAACAGTTTAACAAGCGAAAGATTGGGGAAGCGGTATGTTGTGATGCCCACTTTGTGCCATCTCTATTATGGCGGCGAATGCGACACACTTGCTGTAGCTTTGCCCGGTGCTGCAGCAACTACTTCTGGATCACCTCGAAGCAAACCGGTCATTGTCCGAGACAAACTCTTGACTTGTAACATGGGATACGCTGGCCGCTTCCCCGGTCCTGGCTAGACTTCATGCACGAAACAAAGTGGTTTGCATACGCGTGACGATCCTTTCCATATTTGTGTCGGAAATTGTATTACACCTAAGGGAGTCCTTCTGAATAAAAAATAAATTAGGAAAAAGAAGCGGAAAAAGGGTGAAGACATTAAGAAGGAAATACTACAGCGTCTGCATTCAAACGTAAAGAACCTTACGAGATATTTAGATAGTATTAAAAAGCTAGCAGATAAATTATGTGGTCAACTTGTAAAGCGTCCAGAAATGCCACGTCCTTGTGATTAGGCGTAGCTTCGGCGAATGTGTCGACTTTTGTAACTAGTCATGAAGTTGGCAAATATTCGCCAACTCGAGGTTAAAGTCGAGGGTAAAGCGGCAGCAAAGATCGAATAACCGTGAATTAAAAAAAAGACGGACCTCAATTGATATGCAATATCTCACTACACAATATGTGAGAGAAATGGGCGAACACAACCTTATTACCACATTAATTTCTTTAGTTCAGAAACAAGAAGTAAAACGAAAACGAAAGATGCCTGTGGGAGATAGCGTTGTTTCGCTTTGTCATGATGTTGGCAAGAAGCTAATGTTTAAACTGGCGTGAAAAATCAGACTTTCGAGGTAACTATATCAAGAACACTAATGAAACACCTTCTTCAGTATTCACTTTCGTTTTAGGTCTGCCTTACTCAAAAGAGATCTTGAATCAAGGAACAGCGCAGTTATCACGCAAGGGTACTTCTTGCGGGGCTAGTTGGTCGAAATATAATACTAGAAAAGAGGGGCAAATTGACACGTGTACACCAAGAACTGCTCACGAGGTAAGAGAAGCATATAATAGCGCTTGTGTTTTTGGTGGGACTGTGCCAATTTGTGCTTTTCTCCTAATAGTTATCACACAACATGCGTACAAGGCTGCCCCGTCGCGCAAGCCGTTGATTAGAGCGACATTCAGTGGCAGCTATGTTGCGTTGAAGAAAAACTTAACTGGCACATTCGCCCAAAACGTGAAGCCCCGACTGCGATAGCGAGGTCTAACGCTGCACTTGAATTTTTAGGACGTCTTTCTAAGTATACGAGCGTATGACTAACTCGGACGCGGTATGTGCGGGTGCGCCAAAATCTCTCGCGCCCTGAAAAGGTTTATACACGCGGCGTGTGGCCTACGATGACATTCCACAGGCTCCACTACGCTGCCTGTGAGTAAAACTGCATCAGTTTCACGCTCGAGCTCTGATACTGCTTTGCGCTCTTAATATTTTATTCTCTGAGAAGGTTTAAGATAAAGGGCACGGAATATATGACGGTTGTGTTTCATGACGTTCGTTTGTGGGCTTCCATTCTCAGAATTCTGAGGAATACCTTGTTGAGTAATACATGAGCTGACGTTCAACTTTAGTGATAAAATAGTGCAGCAATATAACCTGCATACACTGTACGACATATAGCACGGCATATAGCGTACGTATACCTACATATATTGACACGTGTATTTATATTTATCGGGCGACCAGGTTTCACCGCCTAACAAATCTTATCGCACTGCGCGGGACGCGCTTGCATGTATCCGAAGTTTCTGGAAAGTTATCGATGCTTCTATCCGCAGTCTGTTGTTGCCGAACCTTGTGTTATCTGATTTATTCGCCTGACGCGAATGATGTAGAACTTTATGGAAGGCACGCGGGTCCCAACGATTAGTCTGGAACATTCGACGATTGTGTATAAAAGCCGACGCGCTTGAACCGCTGATCAGATTTTCGACGATCGCCGACTGTGTTCGCCGCTATCGTTGTGCTTTAAGTGTAGCCTCTTTTGTGGGCACAGGTTCGCCCAATAAAAGCTAGTTTTGTCTTTCACAGTACTGCTACTGTGTTCTTTCTTCACCGTCACTACCACGTGACAATATGCACGACCTCAAGGCAACGCCGAGGGAAACGGCGGCAACGACAGCGGGAATTTGCTTGGAGTGTCCATGTAATTGATATGCCAATAAAAAAATTTGACAGAACCTTAGTTTTTTGGATAGAAGTGATATGGATTACCGGAGGCGTACTGCTTCCGACATATCGGCCCCGTTAAATCCTATCTGCCATCTGAAGATGGCTGTGAACATCCTTTCTATGGCATTCGGAAGCGCAGTTCACTAACACCTGGCCTAAAGCCTCGTATTTCTCCGGCAGTTCTTAGAAAACGCAGCTCGCGGCTAATATTACGCGTGAGGCGCCGAAAGCGCAAGCGTAAAAGCCATAACTATAGGATATATACGCTGGCACTTATTCATTAAAGATCCAAGTTCAGAATAGAAGGTGCTTTGTCATAGGACATGTCCGGCTACTATATACGTCAACTTGCTTGACGATCAGTCAGTTCGTATTAGAGGAGACATACGCAAATTTAGCATGCCTATATTAAGTCCAAGCTCGTGACCGCCCTTAAAATTATATTTAGTTACAACTTTCCGTCACTTCTAGCGGTTTTCATCAGCGCAGAATAGTTGCCTATAGAGTAAATACCCGACACCTCCATCCTCCACTTGTAGAAAACTGAAATAAATTAGCGCTAATATGTCTCGTCATTAGGCTTTCACAATGCCAGGGGTTGTTTCCTTTCCTGCTTGCAATATTTAATAAATTAATCTCCTCATTTCATTTTTCAACGTGAAGGCAGCAGGGAGTGGACATCAGAACTTTTTCTAGAACGTTTTCTTTACACGTGTTTGTCCTGATCGACGCCTGAAGCAAAAATAAAAGGCTAGCAGGAACGTATAAACGCTTTATGCTAGAAAATTAGTTGGTACGGATAGAAAGAAACAGAGTTAATAAGGGAAACAAAGAAATTGCGTCAAGATTATCATGCAGGCTATATCGATCCAGTATGTGAGAGATCAATATCTCAGGAGTTCCTAAGCTACTAAGCCTTAAGAAGAGCTTCACTGCCCACATAAATTGCTCAATATTTAGAACAAAGGGTGAGAGCTCGAAGTCATGCCAGTAGGTTAGCAAGAAAACCCCTCTCGCCAGCTGACGGAGATAAAGAATAATGGTCCGGAACAGCTGCTGGCCACAGCGTGTGATTCATCTGCTTTGTCGCTGAGCTCGAAGAAGAGCCATCGCTCCCTCTCAGGCCGTGTTTTTTTTTCCTTCGTTCTAATATTCAGAAATGACAGGACATTCGAACTGGACAGCGAGTTCATTGCCAACCACACCGCAATGACAAGGCACCCATTAATAAGCCATCACGTGGCCACTTCACTCGGCACTGTGATGAAGTTCGGCGATTTCCAACTTGGGTAACTACTCATGTGGCACGGGGAATGTGCCGTTTTACAATGATGAAAAATGCCCCTAAATTTCTCCGATGCTTATCGAAATTGAACCCACGTCACAAGGGTCCCCGAAGGACAGTAACTCGACGCATTAGGTGGCTGCGCCGTAAATGCACTGGTTGTCATCAGTAGTAGCAATGACTTGATTTGGGCGAGCTCGTTCATCTTGAGTAAAGCTTATGCAGCGCGAAGACGAGCAATAATCCATCTATTGACAGCAATCGATGTACCTCGTCCTGTTGAGTTTGTTGTTGTTGTTGCTGCCTGTTCAATTACAGTCCTCGTCTTCATCGCACTGCCTCATGTTTCACACTACCCGCCGTGGTTGCTCAGTGGCTATGGTGTTGGGCTGCTGAGCACGAGGTCGCGGGATCGAATCCCGGCCATGGCGGCCGCATTTCGATGGGGGCGAAATGCGAAAACACCCGTGTGCTTAGATTTAGGTGCACGTTAAAGAACCCCAGGTGGTCAAAATTTCCGGAGTCCTCCACTACGGCGTGCCTCATAATCAGAAAGTGGTTTTGGCACGTAAAACCCCAAATATTATTATTATTATGTTTCACACTGGGTACGGGCGACTTTTCAATGAACGCCTTTCAGGTCAATGGTTTAACGAGCTGCTTCATGAATGCATTGAACATCTTGATAACTTGGGTCACTGTATATGGGCCACTGAGTGCGCGGCAAGCGAAAGGGCAACCATCAGCGTTCATAAACACCGGCACGCCACTCTTGTCGTTTTGGATGCCCCGCGCGGACTTCTAGGCAGCGTCACTTGATGACGCTGCGTGTCCAGAAAGAAGCGTGAAGGAGGGCCCGGTGGCCTCATGACGCGTTTCCCAGTGTTCGCACGCACTGGCATGCCATGCATTTTGGAGGCTAGGCGCAGGCTTCACGGTGGCGGCGCAAGAGGTCGCCGGCTGCTCTTATGGAAGCGTGGAATATGAACCGTCATTTCGAAATGTATTCCGCCCGATTTTCTTTAGGATGCTGGGTCATTCACAAAGACTAATCAGAGCACGATGTTTTCAAAGCGTCTTGCTGACTAGAAGGCTTATCGTGGCACCCATGTCGGCCGCGGTATATGCGCTAAGCAGCATGCGAAAGCAATCTCTGAGGCCACGCACAGCAGACGCAGCTACGCGCCACCGTCACGTGTAGAAAGTGGAAAGATTAAATACATTATGGTCTATTGACATCGAAGACGTATATTTTTTACATTTATTTAGATCAAAGTTAGCACTAATAGTATTACTGAGAATTTCCTTGTGTTCACGAAATTCCTCAATACATGTTGAGGCTACTTGGCTGCATGCGACGTGGCTACGGACTACATGTCGAAGAAAAGAGCAAGCGTCTTTTGATTGCTTTTAGAAGAAATACCAAGTTACCCGATGCATGCAGTTCAATATTATCTGGTTCCCATGTTCACAGCAGCCTCGTCTACAGATCGGCAACATTTTCTTACTTGTTCAAGATATGTTTTAGTGCTCCTTTAAAGAGACACATGCTTTTTGTCCTCAAACCCACTGCACACAGAACAATTGAAATGTTTCCCTGTAATGTAGCCGTTGTCATCACTGAA
Organism: Dermacentor albipictus; assembly: GCF_038994185.2. NCBI lineage: Eukaryota > Metazoa > Arthropoda > Arachnida > Ixodida > Ixodidae > Dermacentor > Dermacentor albipictus. The sequence goes on from NC_091825.1 coordinate 90,247,150, forward strand.
TAATAACCATCGTGGAACATCGGCTTATAAAAGTCACATTTCGATTTTGACGAAATAAAAAAGAAGGGGAAAGAAGGGACGTGCTGGCTTAACCCACCAGAAGAGGCACTTTCCCTGATGACGAAGAATGCACAGCTTTTGCGAAAAGAAAGGTAGTCATTGAAAGCATGGATGTTACGGAGTTTTAGCTTGAGTCACGCCATGCCTGTAGAACTGCAGAACTGCAAAAAGCTCTTCACCTTTAAAAAAAAGTGGGGGAAAGGAGGCCATAAAGTAAAAGACTGTCAAGACGTGCAGTGCTAGCCTCTCAACTCAAAAACGCTGACTACGCGCTGCTACTGTTTCCATGCACTGCCGTTCGAGTTATAACAGCGATGTTTAAAAAATATATATATAATAGAAACTACTTTATGTGCCTGAAAATAGGTGAAGTGGGAATATAGGTCGAGCTACTACCGCGAAGCAAAAAAGAAAATAGAAGAAGGAGAAAGAAAACAACACATGAATCGCCGAAGGACATCTATTTTCATAACGGCGCTGCAGCTTTGCAACGAATTCACTGCACTGTCAACGCCAGCGAGCGTGCGCGAAGCTCCTGCGCAAAGTCCGGAAGAGCCTCCTCAAGATGGGGAAGCACTGCACGACGCCCGTGAAAGGACGTTTTACGTGTGTTATTGCAGGCCGAGAGTTTTCCCTTTCTTGTGCATCCAATATTGCACGCTTTTTTTTTCTCTTTCTTTAGCAGGAACAGCAGACTGGGGCTGAACCACTGAACGCTCATGTTGCCTTTCACTTCGGCAAAGTATACAACTGTTATTTTGAACGCCACTTAAAGCTGCCGCTACTCACCGGTGACGAGGCGAGAAAGCAAATCACACACGGAGTCTACCATGAGAGCGCACACTAGTTAACAGAGTTTCAAAAGAAAAAATAAGAAAAGGTTTCAGCGAATCACATCTGGATAGGAATTCGCCTTTGGCTATGCGTTCGCTAACAAGCACACCATAGGCTCTGAAACGACGGCTGGTATTCTGATGAACAAAGATATACAAGGCAAGGGGAGACTTCGGAATTGCTTTTTTTTAACAACACATCTCGATACATATTTCGGTTAGTACGGTACTCGGAATTACCAAAATAATTTGGTATTTTTCAATCACATGACCAAAGTGAAAACCAATGATCCTTCGTATTCTTCAGCAAAGAAATTGCTTCTAATGGGTTAGTGACCCGTCGGACATTCGCAACCAGGCGTGCGTTTAGTGGCTATACTCACGTGTTATACTTGGGCCGAGATTTTTCTATTACCATGTGCCCAGTATGCTTTTGGGCTTGCGTATGTCATTATATAATAAGATTTCTTGAATTGCTATAGATGGCAGGCAGCGCTGCGACGTAAGCGCGGCTACAATCGAACACAAAGCTACGTTGCCGCGAGTGATCATGCGCTGTGAAACGTTTTGAAAAGCCAGTCGCGAAGCAGCTGCATGCCGGCGAGAAGAACAAGGAGATCAGAAAGCACAGCAGTAAATGGACGACTGAACCGATGATAGGAGTATTCAAGGAGAAGCACGTAAAGCTTCGTTGGCACAAAACGTAGGTCAATGCGGACGGTGGCAATTACTCCCTGCCTTTCCTCTTTATTCTCTCTCTACTGCAGAGAAAGTAATCTCAGATGCCGGTCACGTGCTGAGACAATGCATCCTATAGAGGCAGAACGAGCAAGCCATAGTGAAGGGGCGAGTACACTGTAAATCTTGGTGCATCGGCGGACATCATCGGAATGGCCAACAGCGTCACGTGCCATCCTTGCGAATGGGTTTTCTAGAATACGTTCTGCGGCATTGTCTAACCCCCGACTGTCAATGATATGCTCGGCGTGCTAGTTTCAGCAGCTTAGACGACAGGAGGAGGAAATAAAGAGATAAGGCAGGGGTATTAACCAGAAATGCGTCAGGTTGGCTACCCTATTCTGGGGAGTGGGAGAGAGGGAACAGAAAGATGAGTTAAAGAAGAGGAGGGGGAGGAAAGCTGCGGTGAACTCGAGCACGCACACGGAGGTCTTGGGGGAGTCAATGGCGTTCACATAGGCCAGTCGCCCTCAAGAAAGACAAAGGTGCCTTCACAGCTTTGTGTGCCGACGAGTTATGGGGTCGGTCTTCAAGCAGCACCTGCACAGACAACACCCGATTGTCCAGTCGTCGCAATGCGATAGTCTTTCCGACTGAAATTGACGACACTGACACAATAAATGTTCGATGTTCTCTTTGACGCTGCCGACGTCGCATGCAGCACTGTAGGTCAGTCCAATCAAAGCAGTGTACGCCTTCGTGAAAGCCACTCCTAGCCACAGCCGGTGCAGAAGCGATGCCTCACGTCGGTGAAGCCCGTACTGAGGTCGAAGTTGGAGCGAAGGGTTCAGGTCGTGCAACCTGCTGCGCCTTATATTTGGCGTCTTCCACTCTGTTAAAGAGAGCTAGCGCACCAGGTGACAAAGCTGCCTTGCAGCGTCTGTCTTGGAAAGAGGAATGCGAACAATGTGGTCTTCTTGATCTGACTCTCGGGCAGCTTTGTCTGCTTGATTATTTCCACTGGTTCCGCAATGACCAGCTAGCCATTAGAAAATAATTTTGTGGCCTTTCTGTTTGACATCGTGGTGAAGTTTGACTTCAACATGATGTTATCTGTTACGATGTTATCGTATATTAGCTGCCCATGAGCTCTCCGTAGGAGAACTGACGGCATGCTGTGTAACGCCGGTCTCGAGTAGGAAAAGACGGCCCACGTACCAGGACTCTCTGCGTCAGTAAATTGAAGCGCACTGCTCAGAGCCGTAAGTTCTGCAGCCCTG